>NC_091829.1:59510558-59763058 GCF_038994185.2 Dermacentor albipictus | reverse complement strand
ACCGAATGGAATAACTTGCCAATATCGCTTATTAACACTGAAAGCATTGAATGCGTTGACAGCTGAAAGTGCGACAGTTGAAAAATTTTGTTTGCTTCAATTTTATCTTGTTTAGTCGCAGTGTTTCTGAAATTGCTATTTTTTCATTTTCCTGCAATCATTCCAGTGTAATTCGTGTTATTTCTGTTTTGCTACTCACGCATTCTTGGATTTCCTTGTTGTTGTTTTCCTGTACTTCTGCCCCTCCTGCAAGGGCCACTACAAGGCTTGCAGTATTTTCTAAATAAATAAATAAATAAAAATTATATCAAGGACGGGGGTGCAGGCCCCTTCATCAGCGCCCGCCTACCTGCCGACAGTGCCCAACACCGACCGTGACGGGCAAACAAGCGGCTCACTAGGATGCCACGGCATCCCACCGCCCTCTATGGAAACTGTAAAGAGCGTGAATACCCTGACAAGATGACCGTCGCGGAGAGCAAGGAACCCAGTCGACGAATTTCGTGGAGGGAGCGTGAACTATTTTGTGGAAAGCGCTTGAACTATACAGCCTGCTGGAGTTCGTGGAGATGAGCGGGATTACAGCACACAACTGAGCACCACCGGCCTGGCCTTGCCGGCTCCTGCCTCTCTGCGGCACCTCATTGTGCGGACGAGCTCCCCCCAACTGCTGCATATCTCCTCATCTTTAACTCCCCCTCTGCCCTCCCCTACGACGCTGCGCCGTGCTCCCTAATGGACTGCAGAAAATGGCGTCTTTTCCTCTTATTATAATCACAATCATCATCATATCTGTTTCCGGATTGCCTCTTCCCTGCATCGAAGGCTAGATATCAGAGGCGAAGTTGTAAGAACGCTACGACACCCCTGTTTTACCACTAAAAGGACATCGAATTCCCTTTATAACAACAACTACAACAATAACAACAACAACAAAAAAACTTTTAAAAAGCGAACACCTTTGTTGTGTGCTGAGGTGTCCAGACATCTGCCGTGTCCTGACTTGAATTTTACTACTTGTTTTAATATGGCAATGTAAAATAAACCCCTTATTTTTCACTCCTACTCCCGGACGTACTCAGCCTTATGGCACGAAGGATTCCTTGCCTAAATGCTACTCCGATTCCCAACTGCTATCAAACTTGCGGTAAAAATGCATTGCCATTCCACTTACTTCCTTAACAAGACGTTGTTTTATGCATTGAAGCACAAAAGTAACTAGAACGCCAGTGGATTTCAACGTAAAGTTCGGGAATATCTCAAACTGGTGTCAACATGAGAATTCGTTCCAAGTGATCCGCCTTGCGAACTCCTCGGCTAGAATTTTCAAATTGCTGTATGTGCCATAAGGTAATTAGTTCAAAACTTCATTAGTGTATTTTTCTTATTAGTAAGTAATGTCCGCCTAATCGAGTAGACCAGCCCATGAACTAGAATTGTGCTAGCTGCCACAGGCAGTTTTTTTTATATTTTGAAAGTGTTCGCTGAAACACCCGGTATATACCTGCGCGTAATGCAAATGTTGTGGGTTCGGTTCCCACCGGCGACAAGTTGTCTTTTCGTCCACTTTGATTTCCCTTTTTCATTATTTTCTGCATTTCAATTTCAACCACAGTTAACTACCCCCATGCTTTAGTATATTCACACACGAATACGAGCACAGTGCCTCTAGGGGCCAGTCGCGCGGCAATTTTGCGTTTATTCGCGTGCTTCTTTAACGCTCAGAAAAACATTTTTATGTCACAGAAAGTTGCAACGGGAGTTTCGCATGTCGGTCTGCAATTTTCTGATTGACATATTTCATATAAGTATACTAACTGAGAAGTTGATTGATGAATTAATTAAGTCTAATTATGCAATTAGGCTGAATGCAAAAATACTCTATCTCAGAGAGACGGTAAACAGCATTACTTTGGTTCGGTATAGCTACGTGGCGTTTGCATATCTTTCAATCTTGATGCATGATAGTTGGGACACCATAGAGAGATAAATAAGGGAAGAAGCGGGCTTGCCACTGACACCCGTGATACTGAAAAACAAGAGGCAGAGGTCAGGCAGGCCACAGAGCCTTTCCTTTTCCCAAAGAAACTAATTGCGGCACTAGAGACAGAAAAAAAAAACGCAAAAAAAGAAGACGTAGGCCGCACTAATTTCAATTACCGTTTAACTTTCTGCACTATATTGAATACTATAACTACCGTCCGTGTAGCAGTCAGAGGCTAGAAAAAGGAAAACGGGTAATAAAATTTACGCTACTAATCTCCCACCCCCCAACCCCATTATTTTTAAGAGGCTTTACTGATAGGCAAAAAAAAATTTTTTAAATGCGAGCGCAGTATTATGGTCGTAGCAGACAAAGGAGGCAACTACGCAAACAGGGTCATTACTAGGTACGCGTCGTTTCTGTCTGTCGCGGCAATCCGCACCTCATTCAGCCCTTTCGTTCACCCGTGCCTTTCCTAAACCCATGGAAGGGTAGGTCACCGACTGATGAGCCCCTTCTCCTTTCCCTCTCCCATTCCCACACTCGTCTGGCGTCCTTGCTATGCCGTGCTTTCGCAAGGGCCGCGGAAAATAGCGTCAACCTTTCCTTTTCCTTTCAAGAACCACTTCTATCTATTCTCGTTGGTGTCTGCTTTCTGTGCTTTCCTTCACGTGCGCACTGAACCGGTGGCCTTGAATGTATGTCGCCTTCCACAGACTCGCCGTACACCTCCGCCTACCGTGGGGCTTTCGTTCGTTTGTGTCATGCCGCCACTGCTGGAGAAGGCGACAAATTCCGTGTATGCCTTTCTTTCTCGCAACGTGGACAGGTTAACAAAGTTTTCTTTCGCAGACTGTTTTGGACAGCGCGGCGCCCTGACAACTATTTGCAACCTCTCTACCTTTTTTCCCCACGAGTCTCGGTGCCAACTTCCAGAAATCGGAGGCCCAAAAGTCGCTGTGCTCTACAAGGTCAAACCTTGCGGGCTTTCGGAAGGTCAGCTGTTATCCGCAGTTCTTCCAGCACCGATAGAGCTGGGTAACATTGTCGACGCAGAATATTTTGTTTTGAACCACTCAGGCGATTAATTGATATTATTCCTGCAAGTCGAGGAAACCACTTCTGAGGCACACTCTCCAAAGGATCGAATTTTCAATGGTAAAGTGCGTTTGCTTATCTCCTATGGTTTATTCGGTAATGACGCAACATGACTTAATTGCACGACGCCATATATATATATATATATATATATATATATATATATATATAATACTCTTGGCTCTTTGTTTTTGGCTTCTTATGATATAACTAAGATTAATGTTGCATTTAAGCGTGAGAACAAACTGAATGTGTGCACTCTCATTCCATGCAGGAATACCGTATCAGTTGTTTGCAAGTGGCGAATATGAGCATTTTTGATTACCACTTATTTCAGCATTCATGGAAATATTGTGCTTTATCGCCCGTTTTTCGTAGCAAACATGGACACATGCATAAAATCTTAAGAGAAAGTTTAACTAAGTATTTATTTATCTCTGTAATACAGTCAGTGCTCTACAATAACTGCAATCGCGGTCCTCAGGCAAAGATTAAAAACATAAAAAAGAAAGAAAAGAAGACGCCGTCTCGGCCCTGCGAAAGTGGATGTCCAGTGAAGCTGTTGAAAACTACCACTTTAACTGCTGAGGGTGGTTCGCAATGCTTTATTGCTTTAGAGTAATAGTAGTAATGGAATTTCAGGTAATGGGAGTAACGGTAATTTTGACAGCACGTCTGCGGTGGTCGTATTGCAGTTTCTTTTTTTTCCTTTGCCGCTCCTCGCATTCACGCTGAACCTCGGTAGTCCAAACTATGCGTTGCGTACCCATAGCGTTCCTACAACAACAATGAAATCAGTTGCTAGGCTGGTTCAACAGGGACGCTGTCCTGTGTCTCTGTCACGTGCCTGTCTTTTTGAATTGCGCGGCTTTGCCATTATGAGTCATTTGTATACGAAGGGTTAGGGGCGTCATCCCCAATCGCCGCGGCAGCTTGCGCAACAGTAGTCTTTCGGGCAACATACGCGCTTCGCGTTGTTATCAGGAGCGCCTTATCAATTACGTGGACGTATGGTTGTTTTGTGCTTGTTCTTTATCGAAGTGAGTGGTATTCTGTACGTTTATTGCGTGATTTGGTACGTACAGGCGCCCAAATCTTTAACTGGTGTGCGTGAGCGGCGACTTTTCCGGGCGTCAGCGCCGTATGACGCGGCGAGGCTGGAAACAGCCTAGTAGATGATGGGCCCAGCTGAGCGCGCTTTGTCCGCATGCGCTTAGCCTCAGACTGTTTCCAGCCTCGCCCCGTCGTACGGCGCTGACGCACGGAAAAGTCGCCGCTCCCGCACACCAGTTAAAGATTTGGGCGCCTGTACTTTTCGCTTCGCTTTGCTGAATGATTGAATCCGCTGCTTTACGGGGTTACAAGCCAGCGCTGCTCCTGGTCCTGCACTGCCACCGGAATCAGGCCACAATTTTGCTAACGGACGCTGACACGAAAAATGCCGAGTACCGACAAGCTGAAAGCTTCGCTGTAAAATAAATAAATAAATAAATAAATAAATAAATAAATAAATAAAAAAAATAAAAAAGAGAGAAAGAGAGAGAGAGAGAAAAATTCTTAAACAATATAAAAAAAGTTGATTGCAAGATAGCTAAAATTGTAGACCTCGCCGTACTTGTATTTAGCCACGTTATCAAGGCAAGCATCGTAGCCGACTTGCTACAAGCTTTCGAAAGCCTTCACGTTTTTTAATGCTTATGCTAATGAAGAACAGCGCAAAAATGCTGGACGCGCCGCATGACGGAATGGCTGACTTGACACGCCATGGGCGTCAATGGCTGAAATACCGACCTAAGCAAAAATGTTTAGTTTTCCGCTCGTCTGTCACATTCAAACATGACGGAAGCAAAGTCCATAACCGAATTGCTCATGGTAGAGCTGAGAAGTTAAATGCGTTAGTGTTCCGATAAGTTCGAGTGAGAATTAAATCATTATAAAGTCATAGCCGATATTCTAACTGACATTAAGAGAAAAAAAGTAGAGCTGGGCAGGTCATGTAATGCGTAGGTTAGATAATTGGTGGACCATTAGGGTTACGGAATCGGTGCCAAGAGAAGGGAAGCACAGTCGAGGACGGCGGAAGACTAGGCTGGTCGATGAAATTAACAAATTTGCATGTACTAGTTGGAATCTGTTGGCGCAGGCCAGGGGTAATTGGCGATCGCAGGGACAGGCCTTCGTCTTGCAGTGGACATAAAATAGGCTGATGATGATTTACAAGCATAGCTGGCTAATATGTCCGGTTGTTCCTGTGCCTCAACTGTTGCTGCTTACTGTTGTTACTGTTACTTATTTATGCGTGACGAAAGCAGTATGAACATTTTTTTTCCTTCATTCTCAAATTGTCTGCACTTTCTTTTCCTTAGTGTGCTAATATTGCCTTAAACAATAGCTGCTGTCATGCAACAAAATGACTAATTTGTATAATTCCGAAGTCCCTTTACCAGTATGCCATTACACTACAAGAAAGATACTTTTTGGTCACATATGGATTTCACACAAGAGATTAGGCAAACTCATGCAGTGTTTTCTTTTCATGTTTGAACTAATAATGGTAAATTGTAAATACGAAGAAACATTCATATGATCTGCTGTAAACACATGAAATGTATCTAAAGACTAGCAAGCCAATACAGCATTTATTGAGGATTTATTTCTGAACTCCGTGTTGTTTACCTTGTTGTAGCAGACAGTAGGTTCTCTTCAATGCATGCAGTGCCTTGCTTTACTCAGGAACCATTCTTTTTACTGTATGTCTGGAAAAGAAATTTTGACTCTATCAGAAATTGAAAAAAGAACAATTTTGCTACGCAAAATGCAAATGTACACTGTTTGTTCTAAGGTGCTTAAGCAGCGTGGTAATTTAACCCACAAAGCTCGAAAACCGTTCCAAGTCCAAGAAAACTTTAAAATACTTAATATTTATGGTCACAGGGAATATATTACGATGGAGTGAACAGCAAAATTATAATTCAGTATAAATGAATTACATTGATAATTACTTCATTAGTAGTTCATTTGCTGAACTATTCACAAATGAAGACTTCCTACAGAATATCAGGAATGCTAGTATGGGCTATACATTGGGATTAGAGCACAAAATGAGATTTTTCAGGCATCAAATCAAGCATATCAAAAATGATACATTGGTCTTTGTGGAGTTAAATAGATATTGCTACTGTTCATAACGTTGATATCTGCCAAACTACAAGTTATGTCAACAGCTTAAGTATTATTAGGATAACAAATGAGAACATTTATGGACTGATTTATACACTAGGAGTGATCACACTACT
Organism: Dermacentor albipictus; assembly: GCF_038994185.2. Lineage (NCBI taxonomy): Eukaryota > Metazoa > Arthropoda > Arachnida > Ixodida > Ixodidae > Dermacentor > Dermacentor albipictus. The sequence continues at coordinate 59,756,680 of NC_091829.1, read as the reverse complement.
AGTTCCACAAGCAAACGTATGAAAGACATGAAGCTGTTAGGACTGGTGTACATTATTTTTCTCCACGAACGTCATGTACCGCTTCACTACTGCAAAAATAAATAAATAAATACCCTAAGGTAAAGCAAACCGACCACAAAGAAAATTTGGAACCAACAAGAACGAAATATGGTTTAATACAGCTGGTTTAGAACAACTGTTTATTACAGTAAATTCACTACTTGCGCTTCAATTTACTTACCAAAAGAAAGAAAGTTGCCGGCGGGCACGAAAATAAGCCACTCAGTCGTCCATGCACACGGCTACAAGATGAAAATGTGACGCAGGTTCCGATATCTCTTTTTTTTTTCGTGAGTTTGTGTGTATAACGACTGCCTGCTGCGAGTGTGCGGCGTTTCTCACACCCGCTGTCGAACAAAGTCTCCTTAATGTGACCAAGTAGCGCAACAAAGGAAGACAAGAATTAGAAGTCAACACTGACTCACAACTGCCCGTAACTGAAGGTTTATTTCGGTAACAGCAACGAAAGGCCCTGACTGCCCATATGTAATGCAGCATCTAGTTCGTTAACTTGTCTCCGCCTGTAAGTTAACGAGACATAAGGATTCAGGCAGCGATATTAAACGACTCACCGGTACTGCTGTCCTCAGTCGCAGACTACGGTTCCCGTTTCAATGCAGACGTATGGCTCACGACCGAAACCTAGCTTTCGGGCTTACATGTCCGCTTGCAAACACGTCACTTCAACCCAAGTTAAATAACGCGAGGCATCGAAGCGAAATGAACTTGTTTTAGCAACAAAGAAGCAACCAGTCTACGTGTACGAACGAATGAATCCGTGCTTTCGTGCACTCGAAAATACCGGTAAAAATTTTAAATCCAGGCCAGAGGTCACGTGAAGGATCGATGATGCTGAACGCTATTTGCGTTTATAATGACAAAGAAACAATAAAGTTACTAACAAAAAGTGCAATAACTAATTAGCAATGATAATTTTGCCGTGTTTTTTATGTAACAAAAATGCTTTGGTTATTGTAAGAGAAAGTTTGTAAGATAAAATTGCGCTTATTACGACGCCTCTACCGGGAAATGTTGGAACTAACGAACGAATCCCGAGGTGATGCTACTAGGTCGGCTTTGTTAGCAGCGGCGCGCGGTCGATTTTTTCGCCCTCTGTGGCCATTTGTTGAACTTGAGAGTGTACGGGCCCTGGGTGCCCCAGGAGCCCACGTTACGCAAATGCTGTGCTGACGTCACGCGCTCTGCCAACCAACCGCGCGCCGGCAAAGCTTCACCACAGGGTGAAGCTTTCTCTGCGCCAGCCAATGAGAGCACGGTCGGATATTGGCATGTTACATGACGGGTGAGTGTGTTTCTGAATATTATTTTGCTGATAAAATTTTCGGGGGGGAAAACATCGCGTACCCGAACTAGCCGAGCTTCGGTTTAGAAGAGTTGTCTCGCGATCCTAGCGTGCCGAGACGACAGCGCGCTGCCGATGTGTTCGCGCCAGTCCCCCTGGCCCCCGACGACCATCCCGTGGCGTTTTCCTCGAATCGCGCCCCAGAGCGGAGAGAAGGAGGGGGGGGTGAAAAAAAAGAAAGCCCGCACTGTGGCTCGGGGGTTACGGGCCGAATCAAACTCAACAGCCCTCGGAGCCTGCCCTTGTCCCTTAGCGCACCTCCCACGGCCGATTGCCGCGGCTCAAATAGCGGCCAGGCCAATGGGACCCGCGCCACTGTCGGCTCCCTCGGGCTCCCGTGCACGGAAGCCACCCGGCAATGGCGATCGGCCCCGTCAGGCCTCGTCGTCAAGGGCACGCGACGGCGCAGAAACGCACGAGCGCCGCTCTCGGGCGGAGACGCGGGGTTTCGTTCGCCCATCCTCCGTACTCCGCTCGAGTTTTATTACCGCCGTGACGATTCATTCATGTCCCACACTGTTTGTTCTGGCGCGTTCGTAAGACGCTCAACGCAGCGCCCGTGCTTTTCTTTTCTTTTTTTTCCCCCGAGAGAAAAAGAAATGTACTGCCTCGCAAAGGCCGTTGAACCGCGAAACCCTCGCAGGGAAGAACGGTAGCCTGGCCTAATCCATCAATGAACCAGCTTGCGCACGGTTTTGTCGCCAACATATGATACCACCGTGTTCCTTTTCCCTCTCACCCACCTCGAATATGCGTATCGGCAATCTCGCACACACATCGCTCGGCGTCGTTTCGCACGGGCTCGTCCGTCGGCCACACGGCCGGCGTCGACTCATTAAAAGCTTCGAAATGCGAGCCTCGGGTTCGGTTTTCACTTGCACTAATTTGCAATCAATTCCATGTTTTTCCTCATCTCCTCCCCCGCCTCCCCGCAAATATTTTTTTATTCTTTTTTTTATTATTTCCCGTCTTCCCCCCCTCTTTCTACCACCGCCAACCCGGACCGCCGCCGCGACGACCTCGTTTGGTTCGCAGACGGACGCAATGGCCAACGGTGGCAGCAGCAGATGCGTAGCATAACAAACATGGCGGCCACCTTGTCGGAGGACTGCTCAGGCAGGGCAAGGGGCGCTCGCCGTCGGCGCTGCTGCTACGGCTCCATCTCGTCGTGGTCCGCGAAAGTGGTGTCTCCGGAGTGACGTGCCCGCCAGCGACGCACGAGGGAGCAACAGAAAGCAAGAGAGGTGCTCAGTGTGGGACGCCCGGGGACGCCGTGGCAAGCAGGCGCGTCTCGGATGGCCCGAGACGCTGTTGGCTCTGTGTAGCGCGCCCCAGTCTCAACCAACGGAGGTAAATTGCATCCCCTCCCTCGCTCGCCGCCTTGAGTGTACTCCCCCGTGTTGAGTGTGTGTGTGTGTCCCGAGAGAACCCCTTGCATCACGCTCGACTCGCGTGCCCGCCGGCAGCCCCCGAAAATAAATCACGGTGTTTTCTTCCCCCCTCCCGCCACCCGTCTCGACCTTCGTGCCTCGCAGAGACACACGGCTGACGAAAAAAAAAAAAAAAAGAGCGGGCTCCTGTCCCCACCGTGGGGAGGAGGAAGTACCGACATCGAAGGCCTTTTGTTTTTGCCCCCTGCACCAAAACGGCTGATCACTCGATTCCGGGCCCTTGCGCACCTCCGACGAAAAAAAAATCCACGGCGTCGCGCTGGCCCCCGACGCGGAGGGCTAGCATGGCTTCGCGATCAGCTGCTTGGCGGAACGGCGTGCATGTGTGTGTCCGGGGGCACGCGAGTTCAAGCGGGGCTGCCGTAGCTGTCGCGCGCGTTTTGTGTGTGCACTGCCGGTTTTGTTTGCTACCAACGTGATCGCACGTATACGTCACTACTGAGCTCGCGCCAAACAGACTGCACGCGTTTGAGCGCGTGCTCGCGATGCTGCCGCGATATGCCTGGCACGGCAGTTGGCAGGCACGAAAACGTTCGTGTTCTCGCAGTCTGTGAGGTGATATCGGCGCACTGGATTGAAGGAAACGGGCTCAAGCCGCGAAGAGACCGTGCATCACTGTTAGCGTTGAGCCGCCTGTTGCACTTTCGAACGTTGCAGCATGTATACCTGGAAATCCGCTGTACAAGCTGTGCACGTGAAAGTGGCAATTCAGCGCCTCCCGAGGCACATACAAAACCCGCGTATTTGAAGAAATAAGCATTTTATAGGTGCAGGCTCGTTGTGTGTGCATTGTATGATGTGTGCACATGCAATACAGCTGATCAGCTTAGTATTAACATCTGGCATTTGTTGTGCTGCCTTCCCGGCCAAGTCGTGCCACCTCATCAATCTTTTGTGACATGACAAAATGCTTTTGTTCTGTCGACGGTATAACTACACAATATTAGGTTTGTTCTTCCTGGTTCTTACAAATGCACATTAGCTTATGAAGTATCTATAGGACATCAAGGGTTGAGGTGTGCCTAAATGAGAACAAGAAACATAAGAAGTGTACTTATGGAGTATACTAAACAGCAGCATCCTGCAGAGCATGTGATAATCATGTAGTATTTGAAAGTAGAAAACACCTTCTTGAAAGGGGACAACAAAAAAGTAGTTAGCATCGCCATTGTTGGCATCTTACAATCATGCCGAATTTGGAGCACTGTTCTGAGCCATAGCGTACTACTTATTTGTAGTGAGAGTTCATATACTGAGTGATATTAAGCAACCCATCATTATGCATCTCTTCTCAGTGAGTGGCTGGCAGCATATGTCAAACAACAGCATTAAGCAAACTTCAAGAAAGTGCTGAGGTTGAAGTATGCAGGCACCGTGCTTTGTTGCTGATGCATAGATGGGGCCGTTGGTCGATTTCATTTCAAATGTATCATGCAGCGCTTGGCGTTATGGTATTATGTTGATGGAGCACGGCACAATAGTAACGTGTTTGAATCTCGCGAGGGGCTGAAGAGAGTGTGATAGAACCAGTTCACGCATCTGAGAAGTACGTAGCAGCTGTTGAACTCAATATATCGATCTTGTTTCTTCTTTTGGCCGTTGTTTCAAGCATTGCAGAGCTGTTGCTTTTTATGCGAATACTTGCAAAGTTATTTATGGCATTCTGGGATGTACAGGTGAAAACTGCAGCCCTGTGCGCCATATTATAGCCAGTGTGCTAGTCAAACAGTGGTGCCGGCAGTTAGACACTCACCTAATATGCCCTTAATAAAATAGATTCATTATCGCAGCTGTGCATAAACTTCTCAAGGGGCTCCCTGAAGCCTTTGTTTTAGATTGTGCTTACTGTTTTGGTCATTCAGTCCTTTGTGTTTTGTGCTACATTGCGCCAATGGCATTGAGGCACAAAATTGACCACTTCACCTGGCTTCTCTTGAGAACATGAAGCCAGTGGTCTCGGCTGTCTTGCACGTGCACTGGCTTCCCTGAAGACACTCTGTTTCATACACAGTAGGCAATGCTACAAAGGCTTGGAAGTCCTCTCGTATCTCATATTCATGAACAAAAGCTGTGTCACATATGATCACAAAGATGAAGATTCACATCGTGCAATTCGATATGACAGTAAGGGTCTCTCTAGATTGTTATCGCCGACTGCTTCATGCAGTGATGAGCTTCGGCAGTCTGGAATGACAAGTCAAAGAGATCTGCTGTCTTGCACATTTATTTCGCAAAATTTAACTTAATTATTAGGTAAAAGGCATTGCAGATCTCAACCTATTTATTTCCAAATGAGCAGAGTGACAAGTTTCTGCAACCAGTGGCCATAGCGTACTGCGTATGCTCGCAACCAAAGCATAGTACGCCACATATGAAATCACAAACATGTGATTAGACATATTACGTCCAAACAAGTTGTAGTTGTTATACTTGAAGTAGGTATTCTGTAGACAGTGTCGCCGATATATGAAATGGAATATAATCTGTTGCATTATTGTTTCACATTGTGGGTGGAAGTGATATCATTGGTCAAACAGCAGCCGCCTTTTGCAGCAGCGTGATTTTTTCGTCTGGTGGGCCTATTTGCGTAAAAAAATTGTGGCTGTGCGTTTATTTGGGAATGACCATTTTATGCACAGCCAATGGAACATTCTTGAACACAAAGTTAACCAATGGGGCTCTGCTCTTAAAAGCAAATTTGTTGCTTGACATTTGAAGGCTTTCGGACCACTGCGCACACCAAAAGCTACAACTACCGGCAGTTTCTGCCTCAGAATTTGCAAGCCAATACTTGTGGTGAAGTTGGTCTGTTTTGTGCTACTCTGCCAAGCGTTATCACCAATTCCTTGCGGTCCAAGAAGCGGAGCTATGTGGAGGCACATTGTTGTTGTATGTGTTTGTATGTGTTTGTGTGACAGACAAGATGTGTTCTTGTTTTGTTTTTCCCCCTTGTGGTCCACATGTTTTTTTCTTCTTTGTTTTGTTTTCTCCCTTCCCACACCAGGCCCACAACCAATCTGCCCTCAGTAGCAAATCAGAGTTCTGCATGGCCTATTCCATGTTTTCGGAATGTTCAACCCAGGTGATACGCTCTCATTGTTGAATTATCTTCTCCATTTTTTTTCTTTCACCTGTCGCCACATTCTGTGGCAAGCAGTTGTGCGTGTGCTCTCGTCGCGTGCCTCACCTTCGTTTCCTGCTCTTCACAGACGCGACCATCTACCTCACTAACCATTGCCAATGCTGTACCTTTTGCCTGTGTCATGCCAAACTAACACAAGATTTTTTATTTGCCAACTCTCGTATTATACTTGTCTCGGATCTTCTAACAGTGTTGCTTGGGTCATTTCTTTCTTTCAGGCACCTTTGCAATGGATGATGGGGGCCGATGTCTGCTTGACGTTATAAAGTGAGTGCTATCCCTCTGAACCCAGTATTAAATTCCGTGGAGCTCCATTTTTCAATGTAAAGTAGAACATGCTGTGCCATGACAGAGTCGCATAGTACGGGTGTCACACGGCGTACTTTTGATCGCGATCAAGCCCGATCCGGATCGAATTCCTCGGTCACGATTGGCTCCTTTGCGCAAGCTGAGCGAGCCAATGGCAGCCGAGAATTTTGATCCGTATCGGGTTTGATCGCGACCAACAGTGTCCGTGTGACACCAGTTTTAAAACACTTCAGTGCATTGTAATATTTCACTGCACAGCTGGCGTGCCGCATTGACCATTTCTTCTGTGGCGTTGGGAGCGTATGTGTGGGGCTGAGTGAACTGAAATTCTGTGGCGTCGGCAGCTGTTCTAGACTCTCCATGCTGCTTTCAAGTTGGCCGCTATTCTCGCAAGTTAAAACGCTAGAAAATGTCTGTTTCCTTAGGATTTCATCTGAGGTCCATTAGAGTATGAGTATAACACTCAATCTCAGGAGGATGGTTTGTTGAGTGAGCTGGTATTTCAGTCTTCAGAACGAGAATGCATACCTCAGAGACGAGACAGGTTCATTGTCACTACCCGAACAGCCCTGGAACTTAGAACTAGGCTTAGGACGGAAGCTTCTTTGGGTGTTTCTTGTACACAGCGACGGAGATCACAACGTAAAAAAAAAATAATAATAATAAATTAGGATGAAAATACGGTACCATAAATAGAGCAAGTGTTTCCTGTTCGAGTGGTGTGCATCAAAACACATTTCTGCAGTCTAAGTTTAGTGGTTAAGTTATGGCTACTATACTATGTTTCACACATAGCAGGCAGCATTACAAAGGCGAGACGTTCTGTTCTCACTGCTTGCATTGTGACCAAAAACGTAGTGTGTTACTTATGAAAAAAAAAACAAAAAAACACAAGGATGGATGCTTTTATGTCACAACGTACGACACAACTGTATTTCATGGAAGCCGTTCCAGATCTGAATCTATTTACCTCAGAAAGAGCACTGTGACACATCCCTGCGACCAACAGCCACGGCGCACTGCTTGCTCTCCCGACCAGGATAAGTATGTCGCACACAGGAAGTGCGAAAGTGCACAGATAATATCTGATTTCATGTTACATTTCATACACAAAATTGTAGTTGCAATACACAAAGCAGAAATCTTGTAGGAAACTTTGTAGATCGGAAACAATTGCACTGCGGGAGTGTTCACAGTGAGAAGTATAGGTACACATCATTCCAGTCAGTTGTTTAACTTTTTTTGGAGGGACTTTCATCGGTTGAAATGCTGACAAATTTTTCACTCTCTCTTTCTCCAGCGACCCCCTGCTCCTGCAGTCGTTCCTTGAAGACAAGAACGAGGAGGTTTCGAAGGTGAGTAAAAGTTACCTATAGCGCTGTTTTCTTTTAAAATGAAGCTTTTTCTTGCCTCTTCCTTTGACTTTTGTGCTGCTGCTGCTTCCTTGCACGTCTCGTCAGGGGTGGTTCGAGCATACATATACATGGCAGGAACGGCACAGAGAGGAAAGCCGATGTGATAAGCTCGTTTGGACCTTTCCAATCTTGTGGCATGTTGCACCATGCTCTCTGAAGCTTTTTGGGTGTTGCCACATTAGCCTCTTCACAGCTGGAATCATCTGTGACCCCTCTCAAAAGCATTGCAGGAACTGCAGCACTTACCTTTCGAGTAACGTGCAAGTCCAGGCGAAACGTAGACAAAAGTGGGGATGTGGCAGGCGATGTCAAGAATGTTTTGGTAGAGTGTAACCACAATGCCCCCTGAATGCCGTAATTAGGCTTGACCCCCCCACTTGCAGAAGCATTGCAGGAGCAGCCGTGCTTACCACTGTGCTCACGCTCAACAGCAAACAGTCCAGGGAGGAGGCAGGGAATGGGTACAACCGGATCCCGTACCGACGCAGTCATGTAACGGGTGCCCGTTACACGACTGCGCATTGCAGTTCACATAACATGACATGGGAGAAAGAAGATGCGTCGTCAGAAAGCATTGCTCATTTGGGCTGTCTTCGGTAAAGGCATGAGTGAATGAATGACATCTCTCGGTGTCCTGTGCACTACGTGGACGAATACAAGTAGTGCAGGCAAGGCAACACATAACATCACATCCTGTGCATCACATTCGGCATACGACCTCATGAGTGTCGTATGCCGTTAACATTACTGCCAAGTATCGTCAGTGAATACAAACAGCACAGATAGCTTTGCTTTCATCGATTGCCACAGTGCGTGGGATCTGTACATTTTTGTTCTCCAATGTGAAACTCGTTGCATGACAAAGTGGGCACCTTGTTGACATGTGAAACATGCTACGGTGCAGTTAAAAAAAATGCTGGCAAAACATTTTCGCCTTGTAATTGTTTTGTGTTACGATCTAAGCACTATAAACCTTGAGCAATGTACTGGCATGCGCCAGAGCGCCTTAAATAATTTGCTGGTGTAAAGTTTCGTTTTGCAACGCATTCCTCATCTGTGCTAATTTCCCAGCAACGAAATTCTTGCGAGAACTAATCGTTTTGCGTTCCTCGCCAATTTCATCATTGTGGGGTTCAACTGTACGTGCATCTCACCACATGACTAATGACACCATTTAATGACATCTAGTGTGCACATTAAGCAACTTAAGCTTTCGCGACTTCATAATTAGCGAGAGCTATAGCGCCAAGCAAACAGCCGAGTACATGTGACAGGTGGCAACATTGCGTGCTTGTCCTTTGCGTAGTGTTATAGGTCTCGCTAATTATGACACACCAATTGACCCAAACTGCTACCCTTCCACCACATCATACTGTTAAGGTTGCCTGCAGGACACAGCTATTATTTTTAGCCAGTAATTTCAGGTGACCTCCCACTCAGTATGTGTAAATTGGCTAATCTAGTGGAAAAAGTGGTGTGAGAAGATGAACTTCTAGGTGTGCTTTCTATTAGCTTTGTATTCTCGCCTTGCAGCACTATAGACTTCATTGACAGCATTATGCCGCAAAGGTGTTGTGGCAATCAAAACTCCTTGCTGCGAATGAGGTACTATGCCATCAGGCACGTCGCATGAAAGTAATACCCCTGTCAGACCGACAAATTTAGTGTCACTTAAGGTGAGTGCACTTCGCCATCAGTGTCATTTGCAGGACGTCTGATGACACTCTCTAACGAATGCGCCCGCTTGAACAATCATTTGCATACGAGTGCTTTAACAAGGTGTTGCGCGCTTTGTGGCTGGCCCAGGAGCTGAGCTCGCTCGAAAGTGTCCTGCTCGGCCGAGACGAAGTGAGCAGCACCACCAGCTGCCTGCCGGCCCGCTGTGAGCTGCCGGACTCCATGGGCTACGGCTGCTCTGGTACTGACAAACCCGTGGCCGCTGCCCTCGCCGTCTCCGCGACTAGCACTGCTGCCCCCTCGGACGTCTCGGCCGCCTCGCCCCAGCTGCTGGTCAGCTCGACGGTGCCCCCCGCTCCGCCGCTGCCTGCTGCCACTGCTGCTGCCAGCAATGGCCTGCCTGGTGCCTCGCCACATTCCACTCGCTCCTCCCCAGCCAGCAGCCGACCACACTCGGCATCCCCGCTCCCCGCCGCCCCCATTCCCGTCTCGTGGTCTTCACCGAGCCCCATTGCCGTGTCGCGGAGTCAGTCCCTGTCCTCGTCGTCAGCGTCAACGCCAGCAACCACCAAGGCGACCGCGACCGTTGCCCCTTTGCCTGTGGCGCCGCAGCAGGCACCTCCGTCTAGACCCAACGTCGGGCAGGTGCGGTGATCCTTTCTATCCTCTGGGCTGGGCTGTGCCTCTTACAGTCGAGCCTCATTATAAGGACATTTGTCACATTTGGCGTCCATTTTAAGCAGGCGTCTGTCCAATAGAAATGTATGGGTGCCAGCTGAAAACTACAATCTGGTTCAGCTTAACCAAAGTTGAAATAATGGAAGTCTACTACAGTCGCTATGCGTAATGTAAATACAAATAGTTTTGGAATGGCTTTCAAATGTTTTCACATTGTCCATTGTATGTTATTCAGCATAAATTGGAGCAAATGTGCGAAATTTTAATCCTGGCAGCCATAGACATAAAACAGAAGTAGTTCTGCAGTGGAGCACACTAGGTCACTCAAGGAGCCGAGATTGTTCCGGTTAAAGGGAGGCTTTAGTTCGGGTGCTCCCATCTAAATACATGTAAAAGGAGAATTTGGTTTTCTCTGCAACCCTCTGCACCAAATTCGATGAGGTTTGCTGCATTTAAAAGAAAAACTTAAGATCTAGTCGCTGTCATCAACTTTTTATTAAAAACTGGCAAAAACAGCAAATTTTCAGAAAACGAAGCTATCAAGCTTAGAACTCTGTAACTCGGCAGTAAGATATACCACAATTCTGTGAATTGCATGTAATAGTACATCTAAAATGGACAAAATTGATATGTTACACATGAATCTGAAAAAGTTTAGTAACATGGAAATAGAACTTTTGCAGAACCCTTGTACACAATGTAACAAACTCGCGTAATATATAAATTGACATATCGAATTTGTCTGCTTTAAATGATGTAATGGTCGCCGTTTACAGAACAGTGATACTGTTCTTGATACAGAGCTATTAATTAGTGAACATCGTGCTTCTATATTTTTCGAACTTGCAAATTTTTGAAAATTATTTTAACAAAACGCAGGCCCTAAATTGAAATTCCTATTCCAACAGTCACTAAAATTTAACTTTCTCTCTCAAATGCAACAGATTTCATTAAAATCTGTCCAGAGGTTATCTCAAAAAAGCGTTTCTGCATTTTACATGTATTTGAATGGGCCACGTCAGAGTTTGGGCCCAAGCTAAAGCTTCCTCTTAAACCACAATCATGAGCACCCACCACTGAGTCCCAAGTGTGCAAATAAACTGCTTATTTGCTCCTAATGCTTCATTTGAACTTCTAATAAGCAACAATTTAATAATGTGCAATCAAATGGCAGCAAGTTGCTAACATTCTGTATTAATGGTGAAAATGACTGCTCAGTATTAAGGTATTCAACATTCTGATCACGTTCGTTTGAGCATGGGCTTACACTGCTGACCCGTGTCCCCAGGCGGTATCGGGTAGTCCCAGCCCCCGCACAGCTGGTGCCCCTCGTCTCATCCAGCCGAAGCAGCCACAGATCCTTCCCAAGCTGTCCAGCGGCAGTGCCAACATGACAACGCCCGCAGCGACCGCGACCACCCGGTCCCAGTCTCCCCGGGCCGCCCAGCACAAGGCCACACCGCAGCCCGCGCCTGTACCGGCACCGCAGCCTGCGACAACGGTGCAGCGCGGAGCCGCGATGGGGCTCAACACGGGGAGTCCGCTGCTCATTGGGAACCCTGGCGCCGCGCAGGCGGGCATGTTTCAAGCTGGAGCTGCGCAGGTTGGTGGCTGCACGCTACTCGGACGGAGGAAGGAAAAACGGACTGGCGAGGGAATGTCACGTGACAGCTTTGAGGCCCAGTCATTTAAAAAAATATGTCCGCTTCAATCGTGGTGTACAGATTTGTATACGTGACTTGTCTCTGCCACTTGGTGCAGTGGCAGCAAGGAAAAGTAAACTACAGGCGTTGAGCTCTGTGCATATTAGACCCTTTGCATATTCACTGTCGCCCAATTTTACTTCGACATGCTGAGTTTTGCTAAATACGACCACTTTGCTGAAGTGGCCACTTGCATGTTTGACGAGCCGCGTTTTGCCAGTAATAGCGAAAGAACAGATTTTTTTTTTTGTAATGCTTGCATCCAATAATTAAATTGTGCATCCGCTGTGAGCCAGTGATGCAATTGGTATTGCTGTGTAATTGTGAGGACTCGCTCGAAAATGCAGAAAGCAGCTTCCTGCCATCTTGTCTTTCTTTCCCTACAGTCTCCAGCACCTTGGAATTAACTCATGTAACTTTGACACTTTTTTAAACACTTATTGAATTCGTTGCAGAAAGGGGATATAAAACAAATGTTCACAGGAAGTAGGCCCTCATTACACGATAGGCAAGTGGTAAGCTCTAGCCACCAAGTGCGCAGAGAGTATGGGGGACAGTGGATGACGAGAACCGATTGTGATGAGGGCATCGCTAAGAGCTACCACAATCCAAACAATGCTTGAAAGATTTAGGAGCCATGTACAATGCCTTTGCGGCATGCGTTCCTGAAGAAAAGGAGGGTCTTCAAAGAATAGGCTGCTTGCCGAGGCTAGCCTGCCCCGACTTAATGCTCCCTCCTTCCTCCACGACACCGAGTTATAGATCTTCAATTATACATTGTCTGGGCGAAACAAGGTACGCTCGTGTGCGGGCAGAAATTTCTGAACCAAGTTGGCACAAAACCGTGCCTGTGGTGCAGTCAGTCTCATGTGAAATGTGCAGCTCATGGTGTTGTGACAACGGGTATTCGTGTATTTTGAGCATTCACACAGACCACTTTAGAAGCAGGTGTTACTTGTTGCCATGTATCTGGGGGCAGCTGATATCACCTGCTTCATGCTTTTATCTTTTAAATATGCTTTAACAGGATTCAAGCAATTGAACGTACAGGGTGTCCCAACTATCATGCACCAAGACTTGAAAACATGCAAATGACACATAGCTGGACAGAAACAAGGTAATGTTTGCCGTCGCATGGAGATACTCAGATTATTTTCTCCATTCCACCTATTCGCATAACTCCTCAAATATTATAAGTGCCTTGAGCGGCCAGTGTGTGTATTCGCGAGCTTCCTTCACACTCGGAAAAGCACTTTATGTAGCACATGCTGAGCAACAGAAAAGTGTATCGGGAGTTTTTCATGTTGGTCTACAATTTTCTCATTTACACTTGTAATGTAGTTATATTTGAGAAGTAGATTGACTAATTAAGACTAATTACACAATTAGGCACAATGCAATAAATAATAATATCTCCAAGTGACAGCAAACAACATTACCTTGATTCTGTCCAACTACATGGCATTAGCATAATTTTACATCTGGGTGCATGATAGCTGGGACACCCTGTATAGAGGTAGCGACGAGCGACGATTTTAACCTCTCGTGTAGCTCTTTTTTTCTATGTTTCTTAAATTTTGCTATTGCATCTGTTATTTCTCTTGCACTTTTCATATTGAGCTCCGACCGACTTCAGATGGGCTGTGCTTAGATTTAAATGACTTACGTTAATGTGCACAGACCATACACGTATTCAGTCACATCCAGTGCACATTATAGAGTAGAGCTGCCCTATTCCTGACAGAAGCATCACTGGAATAGATTAAACCCATTATAACAGAGGATATAACCTAATGATTGAAGATGTCTGGTCTTTTCAAAGGAACGGAGGTCGCTTGCTTTGCCTGTGATTCCAGAAGAGGCTTGCCGACCTTTTGTTTTCAAGGCTAACCGAACAAACTGTTGTGCACCACCCACGCAGGGCACTTTCCTGCTGAACCAGTACATTCCGGGCCTGGGCCAAAGCCCCATCCTGATCCAGGGCTCGCTGGGTCAGATCCAGGGCTCACTGGGGCAGATACAGGGGGTTCAGCTGGCCCTGCGGCCACCCCATGCCACGGGCCTGTCCCTGGGTCCCCAGGCAGGGCACAAGCCCCACGGGGGCCATCCGGGACAGCCTGGCACCCCAACACTGGTCATCCCGCAGAACCTGGGGCCGCGGCCCAACTTTATCCTGGCGCCGCGCATGGTCTCGTCGCCCCTGTCGTTTGCCATTGCACCAGGGCAGCCCCTGACATTACAGCAGCTGCAGGCCATGCTGCCGGCACAGGTGAGGGGGATCGACACCCACGGACGGTGCTGTGAGCTCTTTGTTTGTGGTGCCACTTGCCGAACGGCATTACAGCACAGTGTCAGGCTATATCACATGGCCAGCTTTTGTAGGCTGGTATTCCATCGCCTCATTAGTGGCGTACCTGCATTTGTATTAATGGCACTTTATGGGTACTATTCAAATAATATGCCCTGACTTGGCTGATGCTAAACTTTTGGCACATTAGACTGTTTGTTTTATAGTGCAGTGCTTCAGAGATTGTGTAGGACAGTAACAACGCAGATTAGGGCCAAGTTAATGAAACCCAGGTGGCCAAAATTAATCTGAAGTCCCCCACTGTGGTCTGCCTAATAATCGAATTGTGGTTTTAGCACACGCAAGGCCTTGGAAGTCTTCTGCGGCAACCAAGCTTTACTGTTATCATAAACAGGCTCAAAGCGCTGTGATGGCACCTGATTCATGCTTTAACCTGTTTATTCTCTGAATACAACTTCAAAGCTCTTTTTCATGGACTTATTAACAAGCACTGCTAATGCTTATAAACCTGAAGCTCTATATGCCGAACAGCCAAAATACTTCGTAACAGTTGCTGCTAAAAATAACAGAAGGCAAAGAAACAAAACAAAGCACCAGCACAGTTACCACCCATCTGACAAGGTTGTCCGTTGCTCGCAGACCATGCTGGCCCAGCCCACGCTGGGCGCGTTCCAGACAGACCAGCACCAGTCCTTGGTGCAGATACCAACGTTCACCCAGCCACAGATACTGGCGCACGACCACCACCATCACCACCACCACCACCATCATGGTGCCCTGTCGGCACCCCTCATCTCGACAGGTGGCACGATGGTTTCCTCCGCGCCTGCTGCCAACCTTGTCACCCATCATCCAGTCATGACCACCACAACGGTGCTGCATCCGGCACCACCGCAACCTGCCCCTGTGGTGAGAACTCACATTGGGGCTGTCGCTCGTATGAAATAGTAGTCAAAAGTTTGACATGTCTAGTTAGGTAGCGTTCATGTTGGTATATGTTATGGTGAACAAGCAGCATTCTGAAATGGTACATAACTTTTCATCTGGTCAGTGCCTTTTGTGCTTTTGCTTCTATAAGGTATTACGACGTACAGACCACTGTGGCTCATTGAATGGTATTCTGCTGCTGAGCTTGAAGCTGCAGGATTGGTTCCCAGCATTGACTGCCAAATTTGGATGGGCCCTGCATGGTTATAAGTTAGAACTAACCTGGAGCCATCTGCAGCTGGACATTGAACTAAAAATAAAAGAAAGAGCAGAATGTAAAAGCACCTGCGTACTTGGATTTCAGTGCGCATTGCGAGATTCTGAAGGACAGTAAATGTAAAATGTTAGATGTTTGTTGTGCGACATTTGTCTTTAGTTGCAGTTGCCTCTACATGTGTTCTGTGTGCTTTGTTGGTGATCAGTGTTGACGCATAGCAAAGTTTAATAATTCTGTGCAGCTGTGACTCGCTATGTAACAGAATTGCTACCCAATTCTGCATTCCCATGTTGTGGTCTACCGAAGTGTTTAATAACTTCTGTAATTATGGTTGTCAGTATATGCACTTCCTTTGTTGTTGATGAGTTCGTGTGACTCTCCACATTGTAATGCGTGAGCGTTTCGTGTGGCTATAATAGATTAAAGAAAATAACACCAAGGTATGAAATTCATCTGAAGCTCTCTGCAACGCTGGCCCTCATGATATAGGATTAGCTTCGGGACATTAGAGAGACCAACCTCCCTAACTTAACTTTGAAGTGTCCCCATTCAAATTTGCACTTACCTACCACTGGCTAAAATAGTCTAAAACTGTTGCTTTTGTGGGCAGAATGGCCGGCTTGGAAGAGCATAATTCCCCAACCCAACGCTTGTAAAATAACATCGCACTGCTTCACTACGGTTTGGTGTTGGAGTGCTCCTACTGATGCATCACTTGGGCGTCAAATGAAGTCATTGTGACATAATTTTTCTTGCTTGTCACAGCCCGTCTCGGCACCCATGACATCAGCAACAATCCAGCAGCAGCCGCAGGCACGTACGACAGCGTCACCAGCCACGGAGAAGCCAGTGAAAGCGCCCACGGTCAATCTGGCCGAGTTGCTCAAGGAGCACGGAATCATGCCGGAGTCGACACCTCCGCCCTCCCCTACGTCCAATCAGGATAGCACCATATCAGTCGATGTTCCCGTGACACCAGCACCAGTCACGGAGAATGTGCAGGTCAGTGGCATTGATACTTTTCTGCAACGCGTCATTTGCAGCTTGAAAGATGGAGAACACATGTTGTTTGTATTGTGTCCATTAGGTAACATCAAGCGTGTCCCCTTCGCAAGCAGTCATTCGAGCCGGGTCACCACTAAGCTTTTAATTTCTTTAGGCCTTAAACAAGCTGTTGGAGCACACATCCAACGGAAATAGTGATATTGCAAGCTCTTTCAAATGCATCCTTTTTTCTGTGCTAAATGCCTCTCTAATGTCCAATGTGTATGGCCCAGTGGTTATGGTATCAGGGTCAGGGCTTGCATAACACCACAGTTCAGTCAATTTCATCCTCTTCTACCCCCACCTGAAAATGCTGATAACAGAGATAACAGCACAACTCAAACTTGTCACAAGGAGTGAAAGGAATCTTAGATATTGTCGGTGGTTGAGAAGTGCTCTCGGTGCATTTCCCCGCAGGTTGTGGTGAGCAAGTCTCCGCAGACCGTGGCAGTGTCTCCCCAGCAGCGGGTGCAGCTTTCGTTGGCACACGATGGTAGCGTCGTACTACACCCTCATGGCAGCAACCTGTCCACCATGCCTGCACCAGTGCAATCCCCGGGGCTGGTGGCAACTACAGTCACTCCCACGTCGACGAGCGCACCCGGCGTGACTGCTCTCTCGCGGACCCATTCGGCCCTCCTGGAGCGTCTCTCCGCAGCGCCGCCCGTCAGCGTGCCAGACCTGGCCTCCCTAACTGCACCCCGCGTCTCCGTCAGTGCACCAACCATGGTGGCAGCACCATCACTTGTTGCACCCTCGGTGATGACGCCTTCTATGATGGCTGCAACTACACACCCTCACCAGCTCACCTTGCATACCGTCAACAACGGACTGGTGCCGACGCAGCAGCTGGGGCAGCCACAGTCATTTGTGACGCTGCATGGCACTGCGGTGGCCAATATGCTGTGCCATGGTAATAATGCGCGCATTAACCACATCGTGGTCAGCCCATCGCCGTCCCTGGGACACCAGCAGCAGCATCACCACCATCAGCATGCTCTGCACCATACTTGTCACGCCGTGGCAAACACGGCTGTGGTGAGCTCGGTGGCCAGTGCTGTGGTGCCGACAACAACGACGGTTATGGCGGCGTCACCAACGATGGTGGGTAGGACAGCGGTGCCAACATCCATGCCGCACACGGTGGTGACTGTGGCTGCGTGCCCCTCTGTGACGACTGTGACTGTGACGCCCACGGTGGTCGTGACATCGAACAGTGGTGCAACGGCACACACAAGTGGGAAGTGTACAGCGCCCATGAACTCTCAAAACCAACAGGTGGGAGAACCAGATCTTGCTGTTTGGGCGGGCCTTTATGAAACAAATGCAATACGTATTTGCTACTAGACGCATGTCGATTGCTTGCTGCCGCTGGCTGCTTGACCTGTTAAAGTGGAGACCAGTTCAGAGCTTTACCACCTTTGGCCGATCGTGTTCCTCGATTGGTGCGTTTATCACACTTTGGCTAGGGCACAGCACTGGTGTGATGTAGCAAAATATATATATATATACACTGAACCCAAAATTGAAGCCATTTTGCATTTCCTGGCCAACCATTCCAACCACAATGTTGCAGCCTCTTTACGCACAGTTGTGCAAGAGGTATTTGCACTGGGCAGTGACAAATGCTGGCAGTTTGCTATTTGGTTCATCTCTTGCACCATTTTGCAGAGCTCGGCCAGGCAGTGTTAAGACTCATCTTCAACATTTGTGGGCATGGACTGCCCTTCCGTGGCTCTACAGGGGTTTGCATTGTGCTGCACGTAATATTTGTGTAGGTCAAAAGTTCGCAAAGCAAATGCAAAAGAAAAAGAGAGTTAAGTGGTGTGCCACAAGTAATGGCAAGCTTGGCAAAAGCGAGCTTGTGGACCACTCGCGAACTGGGCACGTCTTGCATGACCTGCTGTGGTTAATTGATGCTTGTCTACTCTTGCATGCAAACAAATGCATGCATGCAAACAAGCGTTGATAACTTTTTTTTTTATTGGACAAAGTTGGCACATTGTGTCACAAAACACTCCGTTTTTTAATAGAACTGTGCACTGAGAGAGAATGACAATGATTGTTCAGGTTTTCTTTCTTTTTGTGTTTTATTAATTCCAAGGTGTGTTCCTAATTTTTTAAACGATACCTTTAAATTAGCTCCTGCGATGACAAATCAACAGTGGGAATGTGAAAAGGGAAAACCACCCCCTATTTTCTTTGAATTGCATCAGATTTCAAGTTTGTGCTATGCTTACAGAACCAGTTTTGAGGCACCCTGGTGGCTCACTAATAAGCTCTATGGCTATACCTTTATATGTAGTGACAAGTGGAGGCACATATCTGCCCGTTGGGATACAATGGGGGCGAAGCACTCAGCTTGGCCGAAGTCCTTGAGAAACTTCACCCGAGCAATTTACTACCTCTTTGTGCTACTACAAAAGTAATCCCAACTCCGAGATAAGTCAGTCATTAACACTGCGTAAAACGTTCTAAATTCAGCGAATTTCAGCAAGTTACCAACACTGATGCGAATGGTAGGCTGGGAATCCTCTTGGCTTGTTCAAGAGTTTCCACGAATTCTTCTGCGGGGCACAAGAGCTCCCTTACCCATGTATTTCAGAATACATGGGTAATGACATGGGTAATAATGGGTAATACATGGGTACATGACTTCCCTCGACTGAATGTGTTACTGCACTTCATCGACGCCTCATGGCAGTTCTAAAGAAGTGTAGTTCGTGCCTTTTTCTGCCAAGGGGCAGCGCTGCGCTTAACTCTGTGGAGTGAAGCAGGAGTTCTTGAGTCGAGGGATAGTTTGGGAATGCAGGGGTAATTTGTTTTCCTGGAAGCATCGAGTGATGAGAAAGATGCTTTCCAATATAATCTGAGATTCCCTGAAACACATTCAGAAGTCACTGTCGCCGTCAGCCAAATTTACATTCACTGCAGTCGGCAATCTGCAGTGAGTGATACTGTCTTTAACCCTTCAAGGGTTGCATTTTTCTCTGGAAATGGCATCCCCCAAGGTCACATTTCTTATGACTTCAGAAAAAAATTGTTTACAGACAATCACGATACTTCCTAATGCAAAATTTGAGTGCAGCTGTTTAGGTGTTTTGAATTCGTGATGTATTAAGGCAGAGAATTTGAGTCTCGATGGCAGGTTCCTCTCGGCTGTGGCACTAACCCTCAGCTCACTTAGTAGCTGTGGCATATGAAGCACTTCCACCGGTGCATTGCTCATTGTTCAGAAAGAACTGGCTGACACTATATTGTATTATGATTATATTGTCGCATGGTAATGACAGTGAAGTACGACAGTGTTGAAACTGTGAGTTACAAACTCAGATTACAAAAAGCTTTGGTGACAACAGCCAACAGATATAACTATTGATAACATTCGAGAAACTTCTGATACATGCAGGCACATCATGTGTCAAGGGATTGTAACATTTATTTAGCCAATGAACACCAGTGACCGATGCGCACTGCTCTGCGCCATCGCGTATTGATGCCACAAGGTCCATCTTGTGTGGCACTACGTTTTCATCTCGTGCTTTTGCGATACCCTCCTCCTTTGCTTTCTTCCTCGCGCTCTCTTCGCTGTCGCTTCTTTCATCACCCGCTGTGCTCCCTGTTCGCTTTCATCCTTCGCTAAGTTAATTTTCTCAGCAGCGAGGGACAGCGCCGAGGCTGGTCACAGAAATGGCTGCTTAACGGGGTCTTGAACTACCTGTTGGGCTTGGCGAAAAAAAGATAGTATTCAGATAGCGTATGCTGCTGTGAACATTTCAGCCAAGTTTTGCTGTCGTAAGCGGCGCGTCGAGCTCGCAAGCAGAGCACGAAGTAACCTTTTTCTCGAAACGCTCTTTTAGCTGAAGCTTACTCCTCCTTCTCTTCTGGTTACATTATTTCGTAATAAAGTGGATTCCCATGCGTGGCTGCTATTGGCCAATAGCTGACGAGAATCAAGAAGGGTGTTTGGATCAGTGCGCTTCTTCCTACTGTTACTGTGTATATTTATTGATGAAGTTCAATAAACAGGCTGAAGTAGGCGAAGACGTGCTTTCAAATTTTTATGATAATTACATACTTCCGGAAGAAAGCTGTTATTGTCCGCTCACGTAAGCTTGGCCGTGGCCGCCTGTTAAGAATTAAACTTTAGCCAACTTTAGCTTATTGGTGTCGTTTCAAAAAATGTGCAAGTTGGATGTGGCTACTGTCCGTCGGTCAAGCTGGTGAAGGACAAAGCTGGTCTGCACCATGTAGCTTGGTCAGACTGCAACGTATGAGTGTGAGCACGCACTGAAGCCCTGTCGTGTATAAAGCAAACGCTGTGCATACACACTACAGTTGCATGTAGCTGCGGTCTTCTACGTAGTGTAGATACCGCGGCTGCCGCGGTGTCCCGCCACAAGTCCACTGGCTAAGTGCCCTGGGGCTTGCTGAGCATAACCGCGTTTGGCTTACATGTGGCGCGTTGTAGGCGGCAAAATCTGAAGTAGTGGCGCGTCTACCTTACCATCCAAAGCAGAATTTGAACTGCACGCCACGGTAACATTTCGAAGGAGCGTTGTGGGCACTCCCTGCCCTGCCATATACTTCCTGGTGCAAGGCATTGAAGAAGGAATGGGAGCACAATGAAGGGGGTGTTTGATTGCCAATAACTTTTCTTCTGCTGAAAACATTGAAGTACGTTTCGCGGCAAAGTAGTTATGAAATAGCCCATTTTAACTTCAAATGCATTCTTTGATAAAAAGTGGTTCGGGGCGTCTTTAAGAGCTGCACTCGAAAAACAAGCAAAATAAGCAACAGTGAAGCGACAAAAAATTTGTTTAACCCCACAAGGGACCAACGTTTCATTTCTGATACGCTGAATTTGATGCGTAAGAGCTTATTCAGGTGCTGGAAACCTAATCCACAGCCCATACCAGCATTCTTGATAAGCTGGAGGGAATTTTCAGTTACCAATTAATATTTACTCAATTACCATTTTGCTCTTTTTTTTACACAAATATACTCTCCATGACGAGAAATAAATTTGAACAAGTTGTTTTAGTTTTCTTCGATATTTAAGTGTTTCGGCTTTGTGGGTTTAATGTGTGCAGTTTTATACATGTTTTTTTGTGTGTGTGAATGCCTTAACTAGTGTAAATAATTTCATAAAATTGTAATGGAATTTATTTGACTTATGTTTATGGTTTAAATAGGTTTGACATATCTAGGGCCCATATTTTGAAACATTCCACTTCGTTTTCCCACTTTTGTCACATGTCGCGCCGAAGGTTGTCATCCCAGCAAGGACAGCCGTGCGGCGGCATTTGAACCAATGGCCAAGAGCCAGAAGAGTAAAGAATGAATTGTATTGATGGAGAATATGGACTCGGGGACACCTGGCCGTAGCGAAAGCTCACCATGCTAGCACCCACAAGCAAACTCCGTGGAGCGCGCACCTTTAAGAAAAACGAAATGATAGAGAGAAACTTGCAGTAATCAATCGTTCACTAGATAAGATTCCTTCAATCATCGAGAGTCCTGCAAAAATAGACGTAATTGCATGCCTTCTGGAGAGCCATGCAAGCAAGCATCTCACGGTATTGCATTGATTGGAAATGAGATAAAAAAATTTTCTCAGCAGCCCTAGCTTGGAACGACATGCACACAAATGTTGATTATAGAGTGCGCAAGCACAGGGATGGGTGTGCAGCAGTAAACAAGGTGAAGCGGAAATACTGCCAAACTGCTATAGTGGCAGTCATCGTAGAACGAAGTGAAAAAAAAAAAGCATTGCTGGTAGCCGAGGTGCGGCAGGCACAAGTTGCAGAAGTTTGCAACACCTCCTTAACAATGCTTCATTTCACAAAAGGCTGATTTTTTTTTTTTTCGTGTGTGACGTTGCCACCACACGTGACCCTCAAAGGTGGTTAATCAGCTGACACCATGCTGTGTGTACAAATTTTCTAATTTCATCACACCGCCTAGGTCTCTGCCATCATCAACTATGCTTTGAATTTTCGGAATATGTCCTGTCCCACTGACAAAACGGGGTTTCAGTGAACATTTTATAATGTGGCAATTCGCCCTTCATTTTCTCATTTCATAATAAAGCTCTTACCACGAAATCAATGACAATGTATAGTTATGAAAGGGCACTTTGTCTGTCTGAGCTGATTCAGTGTATCTCTTTGGTGTCCTTTAAACAGAGCTCAAACATTTGGCATGGAACACATGTCCCATAAGCATTTGTGGCCAACTGTACTGCTTACACACACAGTTTGATCAATCACTTGAGGCAGGCAACATAAATTATGGACACATATCATGATGACTTCATGATATTAGATGTATTCTTCTGTAAGTTTTAGAATTTCGAAATTGAGTTCTTTTGTACAGTTTGCCAGCGCTAAATTATCTTTAATATTATATCTCTACTGATCGCACACCTGAATTAAATTTGTGAGTGAGAAGTCCAGCTAAATGAGCATACACAACTTCATTGTTTCTTATTTCTTATGTTTCTTCACAATTTCTTACTTAGCCCAGTGAACATACTTCACAGAGAGGCACTTCATAGAATGACATACCTGCCAACTTTTGCAATCGTAAAATGCCAGAATTTTAGCACTCGTTTATGATTGGCATATTAATGAAAATGTTTTGCCATTTTAGATTTGCAAATAGATTTGAGCAAACACAATTTTAAAGAATGACCAATAGAGTGACTGAGTGACTTTCCTTTTTTTGTCCCAGTTTTATTGACCCATTGATTACATGGGCGTACTTGTGTGGCAGATACGTCAACTGATAGAAACAATGTATTACAGCAACCGAGTCTTCGACAGCCATTGCATCAATTTTGCATTAATAAACTTCATAATCGCATAGTCCTTAGTATTTTTTTTTCTTTTCTACTGCAGTGTTTCCCGAATCCTAAGGTTGGCAGGTCTGCAAATAGCGCAACATATCTTAATCATGGGTATGCATTAAACATAGCTTACAACTTAGAAAGAAATACTTCACCTTGTTTTTGTTTTCACAGTGCTATTTTACACTGCAACTGAGTGGTTCTTTGCCTTTAAAGGGACCCTGAAACGATTTTGACTATTTTGTACAAACGTACGGAGTCGTTAGACTAGGTCTTCTGATCATTAATTGATGCATCTAAGTGCTCCGCTAAATCATGTAATTTATTATAAGGTTTTAAAAGTGTGCATCGCTGCCGATCGCAGCACACTGCTCAGCGGAATTTTCAGCTATCCCTACCCATATGACATAAATCACCCAGTTGACGTCAGTAGGGTGAGCTATCCAATTGACTGCCCAGGGCACGTCATAGATAACTTTATGGTGAACCTTTTGAACCGATAACCTTTATGGTGAACAAATGATGTTCGTAATAGCTGGAATGTTAGTTCATTTGTTTCCGTAAAATGAAAGTAACAGAAAGAGAATGCACAAGCACAATTTCACACTACACTTAAGCACTTCTGGCACACAGCAAGCGCTGTCTGCTTGCGTTACAACATGCTCCATTTTGACGAAAGCTCTGCTGTCAGAGTTGGTCTTAGTCTTTTCGCGAGCACTATGATTCGACTTTGTTGCATTGTGGACTGCAAACGTAGCGGCTGGCAATATGTCAAGCTGTAACATCGTGTCCCTCTGCAAGGCAGCAGACGAGCGAACTGGCTGCAGCGCATCAGACCGCCGCTATGCGATCGGCGCCAGGATTTGCGCGTTTGCAGCCGTCACTTTACACCGAAAGATTACTAACGCAATAGCGTTTGGCGAGTCCGGTATCAAGGTAAACACAAGCGCAAGGAGACAGGGCCTGGCCGTTTGACCGTGTCATTTCACGGGATGAGCAGAAGTGCAAATATGAATGGTCTCCACGGTGCAGACACCTGGTGGCACAGAGCTCAACCACACACAGTAGCAGTAACGAAATGTATTCTTCTTTGCTGTTGGTGTAAATTTTTCGCAGGACTGTAATGGTCAACGCGTTGTTTTTGTAAATGTTTAAAATGTTTTACACTTGGTTAGAGCAATATTAGCACTTTGTTTGGCTGGTTAAGCTCTGCGCCAAGAGGTGGCTGGACTGTGCAGACCGATCAGGCCGCTCACATATGTCTACGCTAAAGTTCCTTCATCAGCGTGAGTTTATGTCTCCAGCCATGTGTCGAAACGCCCAGCATGCCCGTGGTTACCGGAATACCAGACACGTTCGGCGCTGCGACAGAATGCTCGCAACGCATGCTACTTTGATAGCTCTTGCTTGCGGTGGACTGCCGAGCAGCTGGCGGAGAGTTTGGAGAGGCTTTGCGCGCGCGCTCCTAGAGAACCGGAAGTCGACGACACGACGTGCCATCATGACGCACAGCCAGTGGAGGCAGAGCTTAGCCTTGATCACTCGGTGAACGAGTTGAAGAGAAAATGCATGACTATGGAGGAGGGTAACTTGTAATCGTCCGTAGCTCTCTTAATATGAGATGTTTCACACAAATTGTGGTACGAATGATTAACTTTAGCTGTACCCTATACGTCTACAAAATTTGTCCGAACCGTTGAGGGGCCCTTTAATGTTCTATGAGGATATTTGAAAAAAATTGTGAAGATAATGCATGGTAACTAATTAGGAGCTTGAATAGCTTTTATTGGAATTTCCTGCATGCAGAACAGCTAAAGCAGGGAGCACATTGATAACATGAGTGCTAATTGAGTATCAAGGTTATCTGTCTGACTGAATTGTATCAAAATGTTCTGAATGAACATTTCTACCTGTATAAAAGGATGAATAATGCATGCAAGGGAAGTGGGGGATCAATTAGAGTTTTAAGATGGGATAATGCTGGGTAATTTGAGTTTAAATTTGCTTTTATTGGTATTCACTGGACACTAATAGCAAGAGAGACAGGGACAAGCAAAGAAAGACACAAACATACAGTGCTGCGTGCGCGTTTTTTTCTTCACTTGTCCGTGTCTCTCGTGCTGTTTAAACAACGGTCCAAGAAATGTTGCATTACTCTTGTCTTTCTAGTTTTCTCATGTGTTCGGTAACTTACATGTGACAGGAATGCTTTGTTATTTTTTTGGTCTTGCTTGTCTTTGTCACCTAACCACCAAAGATCAAGGCTTTAGTTAAAACACTCTTCATTCATCAGAAGTCAGTCATGCTTGTAGAGCAACCCCAGAGCCACTTGAACAGGAGATGAACGAGTATGTCGCGTGCTAAAACTGTTAGTAACAGCTTATTACTGTGTTAGTGCAATTACTTTCTAAAGCAGCTGATTAGCTCTTAAAGAGGTGAGGTCAGTGATGTGGCTAGATCATAACTTACCCTGGTGGTTAAGGCACGTAAATTATTAATAGTAACTCCAAGCAAACTGCAGCTACGCTATTCGGTCTTCATAGATTTGCGCACAGTCACACACATGACAAGATGAGCATGGGCTAAAAAAAAAATCACCAGCTGTGCTGACTGGTGTTTTCAACTTTATTTCACACATGTTGCTAAATTTTGCTGCTAGTCATTAAAATTCCCACTTGAACACTCTAGTGAATAAAAGTAGGCGGTTTGAAACACTTCGATATTGGCAGATGTGGCATTAAGCATTTACCAAAATGTTTTACAAACAGAGATTTTACCTGCAAGACTAAAGGGCTTTACTAATATATTCGCAAAACAATGGATGATGACAGCTGAAATTCTCCATTTGCCTTCAGATTGTAAGGTGAAAAAACCAGCATGGGGCAAAAGAATATAAGTAACCTGATTTTCAGCATGAAAGCACACTTAATATAGGTTACATGTGCATATTTTATAGCACTTAGTGCTGGTGAAAAAAACTAAATTCTGCAACACGTGCTTGGTGATGTTAACACACTCATGAAAATTTAAACCACGTCCTTTAAAAAAACATGAAAATTTAAACCACTCATGAAAATTTAAACCACGTACTTATAGGTTTTGAACAATGAGACGCATTCTAGAAAGCTGTTTTCAAAGCAACTTACTGAACTTCGAAGTCGCTAAAATGTCACCACATTGTTCTGTCTTGTCGCTGAATAGAGAAACTTGTTGGCTAGACAACCAAAAATGTCACTAAATGAAGTGAAAAAAAGATCTCTACAATGGCAACACCGGTACTGATAGCATCAATATATAAATTTATCACTTTAATAATGCTTTTCAATCACTGGGAAAGAAGAAAAATTTTGTCATCTGAGGAATTGCAACACATAATGTTTCCATGCCTTCTTTAAGGAGAGATGTATGTCTTCAACCGAAAAATTTTAAGATCTTTATTCTTCGAGGTATGGTGCTTGAAACATGTAATGTTATTTGCTTGTTTCAGATGTAGGAACCATTTTTATTTATCCCCTTTGGTTCTAATTTTATGCAAAAGTCAATTATTTTCTGCAAAAATCTGCGAAATATCTGATGCTTAGATTTTGCTAAATAGGGTATTAATAGGTTTTGCATGATTCAAGGAATGTCATAAGACTAGCCTTATTGCTCTGCCTTACCTACAACATGAAGTGCAAGGTTTTGAAGTAGAAACTTGAGTTTTTCTGGTACTTTGAAGTCCTGCAACTTGTGTTCTAGGTAAGACAGAGCAGTAAGGTTGATCTTAAGGCATTCCTTGAATTATACAGAAGCCATTAATATGCTGTTCAGTGAAATCTAAGCATAGGCTGTTTTGGAAATCTTTGCAGAATATAATTAAAGGAAGCTCACATAAAATTAGAACCAGAGTAGAAAAACAAAAATTGACTGCATATTCAGAATAAGCAAGTATCATTACATATATGTACAATTTTCAGCACCATATATTGAAGATTATATTTTTTTTGTAGAACCCACTTCTCTTTCACACTACTATTTAATGTGAGACTTGTGTACATGGCATGCTTCTGTGGGTCTGGAAAAAATATCTGAAAATATCTGTACTTGCTCTACATAACAAAATAATGTTGCAGTCTGGCAGCAGTGGAGAAGACAGCATAAGTTGTGCTGCTATGTTAATTAATAGTTACACAGTAGGTGGAGTTCGGTTTTGTTTAGTGTTGAATGCTTGGCTTATTCGTCATCATTCAGTCGCACCAGTGGTAATTTAGTAAAGTGGAATGTCGAAAGCTGGCAACATTTTTAAGTGAAAATCTAATAGGCTTGTTTACAAGCTAACAATTTTTGTTTACCATTCTGTGGAATGTCTTTTGACATCAGAAGTGGGCAACACTGGTCGAAATGTCCTCGATGCATTTTTATCACTTTTAACCGTTTCTGGTCCAGTCATTCTTCTAGGAATCGAAATGCTTTGCGAATATCTGACATTGAGAAGAAAAAAACAGCAGAACTAATCTGGAAATTTGAATGTCAGCAACTCTGATGATAGTTATCTTGTCAATATTGTGCTGCAGATAAGCATGGTTCTTCCTGATATTTCACAAAAGTCCACGAGTCGCATCAAGCTGAGGCTAGGCCTCAATGGTGTGTTTATTTGCCTTGGGTTGCTCAAAAATGGTCTTCAAATATTTCGTGGCCCTACTTCACAGCAATAAAAAAAAAAAAGAAATCATGCTCTGCCTCCAATGCCTTGACCTGATATTTATGAGAAAAGCCTTTGATAGGTTGCTGAAAACTGCAATGGAAATGACTTCTTTAATTTTGCCCAGCTTTTCTCATTCAAATACATGGCATATCGATTTCTCACTCCAGTGATAAAATTCGGACCAATAAGGGTGAAGTCGTCTCTCATTTACGTTCCCAACTTTTCTCTCTCTCTCTCTCACTGGTCTTCGAGGCAACAAGAGAAGCTCACAATGAATGACAGTGCAGTACCAACAACAACCAGTGGGGTTGCAGTTTCATTAGTTTCGATTATTCCAAAGCAAGTGTAGGAGTCTGCAAAATTTCGCTCAAACGGCACACACTTGGAAAGAGCCCCTGAAAGCATAGGCGGGGAGACATTGAAGTTGACTCTCAAAACAACCTCCGAGACTTCGAAAAAGGCTTACAGAAAAATGCTCTTCCGAGTGTCAACTTCAAAGTCAAGCAACTTTGACCTAAGATAAGACAGGGCAATATGGCTGGTCTTATTGGGTTCCTTGAATCACACAGGAGCTGCTCATAGCTCATTTATCAAAACTTGAGAAACTGATTTTTTGAAACCTTTAAGAATTGAGTATAAAAAAATTGCATAATATTAGAACCAAATCACATCAACAAACATAAAGCTCATATTTCAAAATATGCACATTAAATTACATATATCATAAGATCACCATAGCATAAATAGAGATTAAAAAAACAAACTTAGTTGCATAGTTCAAGAAGTCCTGAACCACCCCTTGGACTTGGTAAAAAGAACACAGTCTGTGAATAGCATACGTTGCTGTGAATATCACAGCCAAATTTTGCGATCGTGCACAGCGCATGGAACTCGCAAGCAGAGCCAAACATGCTCTTTTCAACAGAAGCCTTCTCCTCACTCTTTTCGGGCTGCCATGTTTTGTCATATAGCAGATTCCTATATCCGGATGCTATTATTGACAAATAGCTGACATCACTGAAGTGCTTTTGAATCAGCGCGCTTCTTGTTACTGTGTATATTTATTGATGCAGTAAGTGAAAATATGCATTTCGAATTTCACTGAGAACAACCTAGTTCCAGAAATGCGACTATCGTACTCTCGCCGACTATAGTCTGCCAACACTTGGCCGTGCCTGTCCACGTAGGAACGAAACTTCGGCCACACTACTTACCAGTGTCATAGCCGCCTGGTCTCGCTAATTTCGGTTAGTTTTCAACGCTCAGTTAGCCTTGCACCACGTGAAACCCAAGATCAGACCACACGTACGCTTTCCAGCATGTGCTCACTCCTGGCCGCTCCTGGCTAGACGCCTTGGGGAACTCCGCTTCGTATTGAGCTATGGTGCAAAATACACATTTCAGATGTGGCTGCTATCTGTCGGTCAAACTTCTGCAGGACAAAGCCAGTGTGCATTGCATAGCACGGCCAGACTCGAGCACAGCAACACGAGCACACCCTCCAGCCCTGTTGTGCACATAGTCAGTCATTGCAGTTGCATGCAGGTGCATCTGCAGCATAGCATAAGATACGGCGGCTGTCACGAGCTGCCGCGATGAGCACACTCGCTGCAGCTTGCCTAGAACAGCCGTATGCTTTGATTGGTATTTGTGTTTGACATGTCTCAAGGCTCGAGTGCCAACATCTGACAAACAGGTCGTCTGTTTCTCTAGTTGCACACCATCGAGATGTGTTGCCATCATGGTCGAGGCTCGTTAACGTTTTAAGAGTCCGTTCAGTGCAAGTCCTGAATGCGTCATCCGATGTGTGCTGTACTTAGTGATGTACGGAAATTGCATGATTTCTGTAGAGTTAAGTGCGAAAGGAAATGTGCAAGACCACACTCAAGTAGCTATCTAGCACTCTGTAGAAGAGGAAAGGGATGAGACACCGTGAACTCAACTGTGAGCCGAGTGATAGCATCCAAGGTCGGTGCGTCGTAGGTGCCAAAATCGGTAGTGGCATCTATGTGAACATCCAAAATTATAATTGAACTGCGTACCATGGCAATGAGTATTGTGGGCACCACCCTGCTTCCCCATAGTTTTTGCAGTCCAAGGCATTGAAGGGGCGGGAGCACCGTGAACGGTATCATAGACGATTTTTTTATTGCCAATAACTTCGCTTCTGCTGTACGGATTGAAGTACTTTTTGCTGCAAAGTATTTCTGAAATAGTCTATCTTACCGTCAGGTGCGTTTCTCAACTTCGACAAAAAGTGGTTCTGGACCACTTCAACTTCTCCCCTACCTCAAAATGTAAGATTTAAGCTATATAGGTTGGTTGAAATCGTACCACATTTTATCTGTGTGAACTTGTATTGAACTACTTCTCTTTTGAA
The DNA here is from genome assembly GCF_038994185.2 of Dermacentor albipictus. Lineage (NCBI taxonomy): Eukaryota > Metazoa > Arthropoda > Arachnida > Ixodida > Ixodidae > Dermacentor > Dermacentor albipictus. Next base: position 59,726,412 of record NC_091829.1, on the reverse strand, counting down.
AAAAAATGTATTTGTGCTGTGCCAGTTCTCATGTCCCTTCCTCTTCACTCTTTCAGCTCTATGAGCAGCTGCAGTCGCAGATAACCTACCTGAACTCTCTCAAGAAGCCCACGATGCAGCAGAAGCTCCTGCTGCAGCAAATGCTCTCCATCGAGGAGAAGCTGCGTGATTCCAACAAGCCGCAAGTGAGCTCCTCGTCCAATGACACCACCACCACAGCAGCCGCAGTGCCCACATCACACGCACACTGTATGCAGCGGCATGAAGTCAAGCCAACCGTCGTTTCGGTCAGCCACTTATCTTTTTTACTTCTCGCAGCTCTATGTGCAGGCAGTGCTTCTGGAAGCATGCTGTACAATTATTGTCATTCTTTCTCTCTCTCTCTCTGTGCGTGTGTGTGAAGCGAGTGAGTGAGAGAAGAGCAGGAAATTACTATGATGTCATTTCATAAGCAACAGTACAAATCAGTTAACTGGCAGCCTGTACAGTTAACTGTACTGCTGCGGCCAACAGTACAAATCAGTTAACTGGCAACAAATATTCGAAGCAGGCACGTACCCAGGATTTTTTTGGGGGGGGGCCCCACCAACTCCATCATCATCATCATCACACCACCACCATCATCATCATCATCATATCATCATCATATCGTCATCATCATCATCAGCCGGTTTTATATCCACTGCAGGACGAAGGCCTCTCCCTGCGTTGCGATCTCCAATCACCCCTGTCCTGCGCCAACCGATTCCAACTAGCGCCCGCGAATTTCCTAATTTCATCGTTCCGTCTAGTCTTTTGTCGTCCTCGATTGCCTTTGCCTTCTCTTGGTAACCATTCTGTAACCCTAATGGTCCAACGATTATCTAACCGGCGCATTACATGACCTGCCCAGCTACATTTTTTCCTCTTGATGTCAATTAGAATATCGTCTATACCCGTTCGCTCTCTGATCTAAACCGCTCTTTCTCTCTCTTAACGTTATGCCTAGCAATCTTCGTTCGATCGCTCTTTGCGCGGTCCTTAACTTGCTCTCAAATCTCTGCCCCATATGTCAGCACTGGCAAAATGCACTGATTGCACACCTTACTTTTCAATAATAATGGTAAGCTTCCAGTCAGGAGCTGGCAATATCTGCCGTATGCGATCCAACCTATTTTTATTCTTCTGTAAATTTCCTTCTCATGATCAGGATTGCCTGTGATTAATTGGCCTAGGTAAACGTGCTCCTTCACAGTCTCTAGCGGCCGACTGGCGATCCTGATCTCTTGTTCCTTTGTTGTTGTTGTTGTAGCCTGTGGCACGTGTGGCTCCTACCCACGAGGGGGGATTGGCCAAGAAATGGGTGGATTATTCCAAAATAATATAGAGCATAAATTTCTTAATATCTATGCGAATAGCATTGAATAGGGTTGAATTACCGGCTAAAATAAAATCAGGAAGGTGCTGTTGAATGAGGAATAATTAATTTAAAAGTAATAAAAAAACAGAATTTAGCAGGGCATTCGTTTAGATTCTGTAAGGAATGTTTGGACTGCGAAGCATGCATCCCTGTGGCTGAATCCCAAAGCGGACGCCCCGAACAAAAGAATTGCAGGTTCTGTCAAGTCCAGGCCAATTCTTGGAAAAGGTATCTCCAACAATCTTTTTCTTAACGCAGCAAAGCGGCTGCAAGATAGCAGAAAGTGCTGTATCGTCTCCTCTTTCTCACAAAAAGAACAAAGGGGAGAGGGAACCAAATCCGACCTGTATAAATTGAAATTTAGGGAGGGAATGCGGCAGCGTAATTTGGTGAGGCAGACCTCAAGCATCTTTGTGTAATAAGATTCGCTATGCCAGGGAAATGCCAGGTGTTTATACTCTGGAGAAGCTGTCAAATGTGGGTTTCTGAGTTTCTGTGGGTTTCAAATGTGGTTTCTGCCAAATAGGAGTTTCTACATGTATCCTGTTCATTACTGTTTCTAAGTGAGGCATCGTGACTCCTCTTGGTACTGTATACAGGTCAGCTTAGAATTTTTCCGCTGCTTTTACTATATCTTCGAGATTGCTGATGATATTCCCCTTTTTATCTTTTAGTGCATACATCATGGTTTGTCCTATGCCAGGTTTCTTTTTTACTGATTTCAGGCTGCGTTCATATTTTACGGCTTCTTCAGTGTTTCTCATGTTAGAGTTTCGAATATCAGTTATTTTCGCCTTGTTGGTCAGTTTGGACAGCTCCGCGAATTGCGTAACGCTGTGTGCCCGCCAGTCCCATACAACCGCGTAGAGCGCAGGACTCTGCGATTCTAGACGTACTGCGCTCACCGCGAAAGGTTAGAAAAACACCCACATGAGCACAGCAGAGAAGTGGCTACGTGAGGTGGTTCGACCGATAACTGTAGAAGCATCATTCAAAACAAGTAATTGTTCTCCACTTCCGGCGGCGTTTTCTCTACTTCCTTTTTCAATAAAAAGATGTTGATCCATAAATAGTCTCATAAACAACGCTTAACTTTTTTTATTATTCGCTTTTGCTTGCAGTTTGGTTGTTGCCTTCGCTCTCTCCCTTAGTATATCGCTTAATTTCTCAACTCCTTGCGATTTTTGTTTCCAGTTGCCAATGTTGCCCGAAAAGTGCTATAGAGTTAGGGAAAAACAGACGAGGTAATAGGCGACAGTCATCTTGCTTATGGATTTAAGCGTTATTGCAGGGTTTCATGATGGACACTCTTTCACATTATTTTCTTTCCCACCTTATCTGACCCATATGACGTGTATATGGTTCCGGGCATCTGCCAGCGTCGCGGCGAGCCGGAACTCAAGAAAATAATGAAGCAAAGGGAAAAGTTAAACGCAGTTGGCGTTTTCTCCGGCCGCAACTCGTTTCATGAGAGTACAGAACAGCTGAGGAACAGCCGCATCCCTCTCCTGGTCCCAATATAAGCCTAAACAAAGAAGGTTGAACTAACGAAAGGAACAGCTATGCGCGTGTCGGTTGAATAGATGGTGACAACTGAACGCATAGCGAGTTAATCGCGCGGGTGCCGAAACTATGAGAAACCTGTCCTTCACATTACAAGAGGTGCCGATAACTAGCGCCGTCTAAAAGGAGTGAAAAAGGCAGCATAATGCTGACCGATGAACAGCTGTCAAGTCGCAATATTGATCTGGTGGCGCTTTAGGAATGTGTGAGGAGTGGTGGCGTGTGTGGGGAGGGGGGGGGGGGGGGGTATGCCACTTAATTTCGGGGGGGGGGGGGGGCCCGGGCCCCCCCGGGCCCCCCTCTGGGTACGTGCCTGATTCGAAGACTGCTCCTACTTTTAGACAAAATGCAGTGGAAATGCTATTGTTAAATCTGCCTAATATCATGATGGTAACATGGAATTATGGTAAAAGAAATTTTGAAGCAGAACTATTTTGCCTGAGAGCTCTGTCAATTTCACCAGTAACATTGATTACTGAGAGCAATAACAATGCCACACTGCAAACAATTGTGTGGCACTATAGGGAAGGAAAAAAAGAAAAGACAGGACGACAAAGAGCACAGAGAACAGAAAAACTAGAAATGAGTGTGGTGGCAGTAAAGTAAATGTTTGGTTGCATGCTTGAATGTTTGCAAGGTGGTTGTGGGCTTCTGTGTTCTTATGACACTTGAAAAACCGTTAAAAATGAAGGCTGCCATGACAATCATATTTGGGTGCAACACAGTGTTGTAGGTTACGTCAGAAGTGATACGCAGTTGAACTGTGCTTGGGGTTCATTTCCCCAGTTCTTTACAGATGCATTAAAGAAGTTGGCTTCTGTTTGTGATGCACTAGGTGGTAGGTTTTCATGATCTTTCATTGATAAAATCATTGCAGTCTATTCTTTTTTTTTCCCTGTGAAAGCTTCGCTGGAAGAAAGGAATGGCTGACTAAAGTTTGTTGTCAGAGTAGTTCTGCTTTACAGAATGCTCACATAACATCTTTGACTTTCTAGCCCTCTAAACTATTGAAAAGTACTGGCACGCATCAGATCACTTTAAACAACTTACTGTTATACTTGTTTCTATGAACCAGTTTTGGTTTCGGTAAATGGGAAGTGGAGGTGTCATTATGTTGCGAAGATTGGCTCATTCCACATCTGCAATTGCTGGCGCTTCTTGGTTGTTCTTGTCAAGCAGCACCCGATTCCTGCTGCGGCCACGATAATAACAGCGAAGTCATCTGCGGTGACGACGGTCCAAGTGCCCACAATCACTGTTGCCACGACAACGAGGACTAACAGCCGTACCTCACATCACAAGGTCAACCATGCCGATGTCAAGCCTAAGGCTTCCATTCTGCATGCTGGGAACACAGCATCTATAATCACCACGCAAAAGGCCATCACCTCCCATTCCGTAAGTATTCTTGCCTTAGTCATTACTGAGCGAGGTGCCTGGCACAGGACACATGTCATTCGTGCGAGAAACTTGTTTTGGACTCCAGGAAAGCATATACATTGGATAGCAGTGGCTTTTTTTCCCCCTTGCTTTTACAGAAGCTCGTTGTTTGTCTTGCTATAGTTTCGCCTTGCGCCTCCTCAGCAAGTACACTGCACACACTCAACTTTACGCAGTTGGCTAAAAGGAACAGGCTAGATGAGAACTATGCCGCCGTGCCACAGTGTTTCAGTCTGTCAGTTCTTATTATACAAGGTTTGGGTTTGTCAATTTTTATTATACATAGTGTAGCACAAATACATTCTGCTCATCATAGAGACTTGTGCCAATCTAGCCAGCATTAGGCTGGTCTTGTAGGGAACTGCTAGTAGGTCGAACTTGTCACGTTTCTCCTACTTACTGCTACATAACATATTGCCTGAGTGCGCTGCATGGTGCGGCAGCATAAAAACACAATGGTGGTGGTATTAGTGCAGTGTTGATACAACTGAGGTTGCACTGTCAGTTCAACGATGGTGCAACCTGATTGCTGCTAGGAGACCACAGGAACTCAAACATGTTTCAAGTGCTGTGTAATCACACCCACCCATGGCTCAGAAAGTAGAGCTTGGAGCTTTTGCTGATTTCTATTACTAAGCATAACCGCTGCTGCTGCTACTGCTGCTGTTAAAGAGTGGTGACCCCTGCCTGCTGAGCATCCTTTGCTGCTGCTTGGCAGGGGAAGCCATTGGCTGCTTCTAACCTTTGGCTCTTGCGTCTTTTGCCCTCTGTCCCCAATCCCCCTCCTCCCCCCCTTACCTCCTCTACCTCCTTGCCTCTCTGCCCCACCCTTTTGCTGGCTTGCTCGTTGCCGCAGGGACCGGTACGAATAATAGCCACTGCGCCGACCACTACGAGCGCTGCTTGTGCCTCTTCTACCTGTTCCTCCACTCCTTGCTCTTCTGCGTCGGTGCTGAGTGTGCCGCTGGCATCGGCTTCCCCACTGCTGTCTTCACCAAGTGTGGCAACCGTGTCGTCTGCGTCACTGGTGTCAAGTGTACCACTGGTCTCTGCTGCGCCACTGGCATCTAGCGGGCCCATGTTATCAACAGCATCATTGGCATCGTCGAGCATAACACCCGTCTCGAGCGCCCCTTTGGTGCCCAGCTTGCCTGTGGCATCAAGTGCACCACTGGTGCCAAGCATACCACCTGTGTCAACTGCCCCAGCGCTGGCACAAAACATACCAATGGTGTCTTGCTCGCCATCAGCACCTGTTCCACCTCTGGTGTCGAACATGCCAGTGGTGTCATCCAATCTGCCGACACCTACTGCACCTCTGGCAAGCATGCCGGCAGTGTCATGCGTTTCATCAGCACCTTCTCTGTCGTCGAACACGTTAGTGGTGTCGTGCGCTCCATCATCGCATACTGCACCTCAGGTGCCGAACATGCCGGTGGTGTCATCATGCATTCCATCGGCACACACTGCACCTATGGTGTCTAAAATGCCAGTGGTGTCATGCGCTTCATCAGTACCTTCTGCACCTCTGGTATCAAGCAAGCCATTGGTATCATGCTTACCTCCAGTATCCACATCAGCATTGGTTTCAAGCATACCACAGGTGTCAGCGGCAGTATCAGTGTCTAGTGTACCACATATTTCTGGTACGCTGTTGGTGTCGACGGCAGCACTAATGTCAAGTCCATCGCTATTGGCATCAAGTACACCGTTGATGTCATCTGCACCACTAGTATCAACAGCACACCTGGTGTCATCTGCACCACTGATGTCTACTGCATCACTGATGTCCACAACACCTATGGCATCAACTGCACCTATGGTGTCTTATGCATCTCTAGTGTCCAGTGCACCAGTGGTGTCAACAGCTCCAATTATGGCGCCAAGCACGACTGACATGACAGTGCCATCAATGGCCTCTCACCCTGTGGTCACAGTGGCCTCACATATACGTGTAAGTTTTCATTCTGGCTTGCGGAGCACGGAAACTGCGAAGAACATTGCTTTTTCTCGCAGCATGCCCCCTCTTTTTTCTTTAACAAAGCATGTTCACCGATTGCTACTTGTCCATTGCATTGTTTCTGCAAGCTGTATACAAAACTCAAGTTGTTAAGAACAAGTCATACAGCTTGAAGAAAGCTCTATAGTGGAGTTATATGACTTGCGCATGCACCTTACTGCAAGCATGTAATTCACATTGCGCATCAAGGTGACTGGCTTGCAACATTGTCAGAGAGTACATCGCCAGGGACCAAGGTTACAACGGAGAAAGTGCCAGGACAAGGACATACCAGCCCAGTGATTAAAAGCAGTTAATTATGGGCACTGAGTTTCCCAGGCCACTTGTGCAGGCCATGCCGCATGCCAAAACATACAGTCAATAAAAACACGTTTCTCGCATAGTAGTGGCAGCCTTTCTTCAGCTGCATGCAGCACTTAGCGGTGACTCTTGAATTCTGCACGAAGGCAATGTATTCTGTAGTGTATTTTTTTATCTCATGAAACCTCCGTGATTAGACAACTAGAACAATATTCTAGTTTTTAGTTGTTGGCACAATTGTAGTCTTCTGACACTGAACTAGCCGCTACTTTTGTGGGCATCACACGGTTCTGCATGCTAAGGGTGACTGTGGTTTGCCAGAGCCTCGGAAAGCCAAGACGAGGTGACATGCTGCACATTTGCACTGCATGCTTGTGGCAACTGCAACGTTGGGTGCACACACTGTAGCACGTGTGGTGTGAATATCAACAAAAGAAAATGCACAAGGTCGGAGTAGGGGGGGCCATTCAGTAAATATGCTGCATGATGTGTAACGAGCTGTTTCGTTATTGTTTTTTCCTTGAGAATGTCAAGCAGAAAGTTAGGTGTGCGAGTTTTGCGCAAGTGAATGTGCAAGGGCTTCATAGCTTTTTCTCTCGCTAAACAAAATTGCGTATGTGTATTTTTTCCCCTGAATTTTCTTTGCAATTTAACCTGGTTGTTGGCACAAAGTGAAGACACTTTTTTGTTGTTGTTGTCTTGACTCTTTCAATTGGGTAGTACACTGAGACAGGTGATACAGTACTGGCAGGTGCAGAATGCACGAGTACAGACATGTGGCTATGGCTTGACCACGGCTTAGACTTGATTTATGTCAAGTGGGCAGAATAATCTGGAGCCCTTTACTATGGCATCTCCTGTAAGCCGCGGTGTTGGAATGATAAAAACCTACCAACCCTCACAGGAAGGTGACTCTTTTCGCCTCCTAAAGTTAGTGTGTAGCTTGCACATGGTCAATTTTTTTTTTCCATCTTACAGTGAATGTCTATCAAAGTTTCGATACACTGTCTTGCCGTTTTCTCTCTGTGCTTGCGTAACCAGTGCTAGTGTGAAAAAATTCTCTTTTGTGTGTGTGTTTTTTTTAAGGTCTTTGCCAGCATGGCCTTGCTGACAGCATTGTCAAGATTGCTTGTGGGGGCTGCTGGCATGACCAGTTATGCAATCTTTGATTTTGGCATTAGCAAAAGTAAACTGCAAGGCAATGAGGTCATCATGAAATGACTTCGCAGAAAGTGCTGCACTTCTCACAATTCTTGACCAAAACCAGGTTGATCCAACACACAGGTGATACAGTACCTCTCACCCTGGCAACTGTAGTGTGTGTGTTGGAATTGTAGAGAACCTCTGCAAGGCTAAATGTTATGCATACAATTGTGTTGATTTTTACCTTGCGCATTGTGTAATGTCATGCAGTGTTTATTTGTTTATTTTTTATTCATTGTACCCTCAAGGCATACAAGCATTATAGAGGGGAGGGGGTCAATCTTTCAACATAAATAGTTATTTGCAAATACACAATTGAAAATTTCAAAAATGGGAACGAATGTAATTTCTAATAACAACGAAAATTCAAACACTGTCATGCAAGGCTTGTACAATAATTATGGCAAGAAAATACTATTGCAGCCAATTAAGACACTAAAAGATGAAGTTTCCAACCGACATAGTGAACGTTCACAGAAAAAAAAATGACGGAATGCATTAAATTGCGCTGGCAAGAGTTTCACGAAAATTGTCGCAGTTGGTAATGATAACTAATGAGGCGGGAAGATGGTTCCAGTCAACGCTGGTTTTGGGCAGGAAAGGGTGCGAGTATGTTACAGTGTTTTGGTGAGGGACATGGACTTTGTGGTTTTGATGAAGTCGAAATGAAACAGAATTAGGCGGTTTAATCAGTCGGGTCCTAAGAACATGGTTATGATGATAGATGTTTATGAAACAAGGCAAGTCGAGATAGTTTCCGTCTATTTGCTAAGCAGGGGCAGATTAAGTATCGATTTCATGTTAGTTACGCTGAAAGTTTGATGGTAGTTACTTAGGATAAAACATGCCGAATGATTCTGCATTGCCTCTAAGTTATTGGTAAGAGTTGCAAGGCCAGGGTCCCAGATTGATGAGGCATATTCAAGATTAGATCGGACATAAGTGATATATAACTGTAGCTTGAGTGATGAAGGTGCGAGATAAAAGTTTCTTTTCAGGTAACCAAGCATGTGGTACTTCCATGAAAGGTCATTAGTAATATGTACACTGAGGTATTTATATGTAGTTATGGATTCAAGCACCGTGCTATGAAAAAGGTAGTTGGGGCAAGGCATGTTATTTCACGATACTCTCATTTATTTACATTTGTGAATGTGAAGTTTCATTTTCCACATTTTGCAACCAAGTAGAAATATTATTTAGGTCAGTTGAAAGGATTATTCTGTTAGTATAATTAGAAATGGTGCGGTAGATAATGCAATCATCAGCGAAAAGACAGAAGAAGCGATGTTAGTACGTAAATCATTAATGTAACTCAAAAATATTAATGGGCCTAAAACTGAGCCCTGTGGCACTCCGGAGGAAACAGATGCCTCTAGAGAATTGGTCTTATTCACCATGACGAATTGAGTATGGTTAGAAAGGAAGTCGCATATCCAGTGTTGCACTAAAGGGTTAGCGTTTAGGCTGGTTAGTTTTAGCATAAGGAGCTCATAGTTTACACTGTCAAAAGCTTTTGCAAAATCCAAGTATATGTAATCACTGATGAGGCCGACGGCAAGGAATGCATGAAGGTCATTAGTAAATGTAAGTAGCTGTGTTTCACAAGAAAAATGTTTACGAAAACCACGCTGGGATGGATGAAAGAAGTTATTCGACTCCAAGAAGTTAACTAAGTGAGTAAAAATAACATGTTCTAATATTTTGCACGGAACAGATGTTAGCGATATCGCACGATAATTACTTGGGTTGTGTGCGTCATCAGACTTGTAGAAAAACACGACCTTGGCTACTTTCCAACCCTTGGGTAAGCATCCATTGCTGAGCGATTTGGTGAAAATGATAGAGCTGTACTCATTAGTGTGTTTGAAGAATTTAGCGTTGATGCCATCCCGGCCACATGAAGATGACCGTTGTAGTCTTTTAATAATAGTGCGAATGCCGGCTGGGTCAAGCATGATGGGGGGGATCCATCAGTGTAAGATGTGCTCTCGGGTGCACTGGACCGTTAGCAAGCTGTGCCAAAATTCAAACACCAGATCAGACGGATGCATAGCATGATATGTCTATGCAGTGAGGCCACGAAGACAGCAGTGACGAGTTGTCGTAGACTCTTACTGGCGTGAGAACAAAACTAAAAAGGAAAAAAAAAAGAACTTGGCTCAGCATTGCTACCCGCTTTGGCCCAACCCGCAGGTTCCTAACCAGGCCTCGGCCAAGTTTGTGCCGCAGCTTCACCATGCTGTGCACCACCATCATCACCACCACCATCACCTCCAGCCGTCACCGGTGGCAAGCAGCGTGTCGCCAGTTAACCAGCGATCGCCGCCCCAGCCCCGGCCTCAACCTGTGGTGGTGCGGCTGCAGCACCCAACCAACCACATCATCGCGCCGCCCAGCACGACCAAGCAGATTCTGGTGCAGGTGCCTTCTGTTGTGAACAAGCTGGTATGTGCACGCATTGGTCCTTCCTTCACTGTCTGCCTGCATGCTGCAGTGTGTTGCTGCTATGTTATACAATTTCTTAACGCCCCAGCGAAGGTACTGCGTGGCATTTGGGACTGTGCACTAAAACTCAGTTCCAACTGTAATGTCTGAGGTACTGCCATTATACTGAAACCAACGCTAAAGACAATTGTTTCCACAAACACTAGTGTGATGTGCATTCCGCAAAGGTTCCTGCTCACTTGTTGAATGCTACAAAACGAGGTGAGAAAAGTGCAAAGTTCACTGAAATCTTGTTAGGGTAAACGGAAATAATACAAATGCATCGCCAGCTGATGCACTATACTTAATAGTCAGAGTTACTTAAAATTGCCAAATTATATATCCACTTCAACTGATCACGTGTGCGAAATCAGAGAGTATATGGCCAGGACAACCCTGTACGCGAATTCTTGTTGTGTAAAAGCTATCGCTCAATGGAATCAACCGAATTGAGCAAGTGTGCGACTTGAGTGAAGAAGAATCTTTTTTTTAAGCTTGTAGCACTGCTGCTATTTTGCCTTTGGGTAAAGAGAGGAAATGTGTGGATAAAGAATATGTTTACATAGTTAGCACCGACATAACTGAAAAGCATTGTCCAGGGGCATACACATCTTTTTGCCTTCCGTGCATTGAATCGGTCGAGACAAAGGAAAAATTTTCAGTCACCAGAGCAGTTACACGCAGTGCCACGTGTTTTCGAGATGAGGCAACGCTTCACAGCAGAGGAAAACAGTGTTGCTTACCCAATCACGTTTCACAGTTGGATAACGCCAGCTGTAGCTTCCATTTTACTGACAACATGTTGTAAGACAGGGTATGGTTTGAAGCTGCTAGTAGTTGGTCCTTGACATTTTGTGTTTGTGGTGAGGAGACAAGCTGCAGTTTCCCGCTTGCAGTTGGGAGTGATTAGATGCTTTAATGCACATAGGACTGAACAGAAGAGTTTAATGGTATCCAGTGGTAACAGTGCAAATGACAGCCACATAGTGCCGAAAGTTTCAGTATTTCAACAGAAAGGAAATGATGCAAGTGGTTATGAATGAACATACAGAGTGAGATGGGTTTTGGAGATTTTTTTTTCTTGTGCCAACAGTCGTGTCAGGTTGTTTTTGTAAAGATTTCAGCATTGGTGTGCTGTTATTCTTGCAGCTTATGTGTGAGGACCTTCTTTTGTTAGCTGTAACTGGCACATGTGCTTAGCCAAATGTGTCTATTTTCAGCCTTCAAGCAAAAGCTCTGGCAGCAGTAATAGCAGTTCCACAAAGTCTACTGTTCCTGTGCTACCGAGCAAAGTGGAACCCATTGTTCCCAAGCCCTCCCTGCCGCCACCCGAACAAGTGAGCATTTCTTGCATGAAAATGCAACTTTTCTTTTGATGTGTGCTTTTTAAACTCAATATGCTTAATATGTATGATGGTGTTAACCTGGCTTCAGCCAAGATCACAGTGTCTCACTTACTTTGCTGATCTTGCACAGTGTTGATGCTTCTTACCTGTACTTACACCAACACTACTGTACAGCAGTGTGAGACACTACTACTATTACTAGTAAGCACTCCCATTGTGTGGAGGAGACAAGTCGTAGTTATTGCTCAACTTTAGCTGTTTCAACTTGGTCTGCTACACAATGACGTATTCTGCTGTTTGTCGTTGCAGCCCCCAGCGCCCCCTCCTCCCCCATCGAAGCCAGTAGTTGTCAAGCCTAAAGTTCCCGACCGTGTCCAGAAGATGCACATGTAAGTGTGCGACTGTACTGACTGTCCTATGGTTGTTGCAGTGTAAGCTGTCTATCTTAAGGGCACAATAAAAAAGAGAAAAACAAGTTTGGGAATGTTTCTAGATTACAGTTCTACAAGAGCAAAAATAATCAAGGGCACTTTGGTATCCCTATGTGGATGAATTCAAAAGCTATTGCCAAGTCTCTCCGATGATGCCTTGGCCTCATTCACGTACCTGTGCGACATCGAAAGGAGCCGGGCACAGCTACTGACTAAGAAGTGAAACGCTTGCGCCGAATGCTATGCGTGAAGGCGAGCTTTCTGGTTCTTTTCTTTTTCATTCCGCCTGCACGGCTGGCGCTGTGGATGCACGGAGGTGAGCGCCATCTGACGGTGCTTCAATGAACCCAGCGCCCACACGGCACACCTCCTTGTTGATAGGTTGTGACTAGTGCCACCAGATTTTCCGCTTCATGGGCCGCATAATAAATGTGCATAAAAAAGAAAAGAAAAGGCCACCCATCTCTTGAGAGGAGGCTGGCTTGATAAGGCAAGACACATTAAATGACAGACAGGTGGCGTCACTGCCTTGAAGTTCATGCACGAGATAGCCATGAGGCCATGAATTTTGACAGCACCTGGTTAGGCCTAGTTAATTTTTTACCAGTAAAGAGGTGCTGCATTGCATTCTGAAGAAGGCAGAGGCTGAGCTTAACAAGGTTCACGAAGTTTTACTGCACTAGAGTGGCTGAAACACGAGAAAATACTTTGAAATTGGTGACACCACACTGACATATCGTCACTGGAGTTTCAGCACAGAGTATTGAAAAAAATTGAATTAACGAAAATAGAGTTTTGAAAGAACATTTTATCAGTCTAAAGCTGATTTAGTGTTTCACTTTAGCATCCCTTAAAATGCTTGGCAAGCGATAAGGGACACAACGAGAAAGACGGATGGCACCTCTGCTCTGAGATCACTATAGCCTGATATGACAGCATAAATTTTGACAGCATCCACTCCCGTTTTTATTGTTAAAAGAAAGGACATTGCATTCTAAAGGAATTAAGGGCTCAATCCAGCAAGTTTCAAGAGCCTTTCTTGCAATAAGACGGCCGAAATATGAGAAAGCACTTCTAAATTCCTGATGTCGCTATGACATGAACTGGCATCGCGGTTTTGGTGCGAAATTCAGAAAGAACTTATACATTCATTATCTCCCTTTCGCACAGAATGAATGACAGCAGATGTGAAAGAATACTTTGCCAGTGTAAATGATTGTGTTGCAACACGAAATTTTGATGTAAGGGGTTCTCGAAATTCATTTGCGGTTGTTTGCTTATGCCTTGCACTACATACTCCAGTTCTTGCATCAAAACTTATTTTATTTGGCTTTAGAGATTGTGTGGCGAACAAGCTTCAAAGTTCAGCGTGCTGTGTCTTGCTATTTTTCATGTGTACAGGTAACAGACCTGGAGCAGATCACATCAAGACTTACACACTTGCTCTTTCTTTTTCTTTTTTTCCACGGCGCAAGTTACACTGCTGCTGGGAAAAAACTAAGCACTCTTTTTATCCGTACACGGTGCCAGTCGTGTGTGTCGCATACTTTAATTGTCACAGTAATCAATTCACGTTTAGGAAGCCCAATAGTAGATATTGAATTCGTAAGATGAACATTACAATTGGCATTCTATTCATATTTGTATTTTTAAATATTTGCACACACGAGGTCTCATGCACGAGCAACAAAAGGGCATTTTGATCATTGCCCCCTTTCTGTGTGGCAGGTTTCATCAACGGCTACTGGAAGACCAGAACGGTGCTATGGCTGCGGATACGAAGAACCCCTTCACTTCCCGGCGCGATGCTTGCCAACGGTTGTTGCGGTACCACGTCTACAACTCGGGGCTACCCAGGGAAGAGGACCTGCACAAAAGTATGGTTTCAGTGGCGATTTTAGGTTGACTAGCCTTTGCATCAGCGCAGGTGTGGCTAACCGACTGCTTGATCTCTCTTGCAGCGGATGAACTATTTGCCGAGGTTTCCGAACGCCTGCTGGGGGAGAGTCGAGAGCTGTATCATAAGTTCCACTACCTCATGCTGAAGGAAGGGATGGTGGGTCGCACTGAAGCATTTGCTGAACATTTTAAATCTGCTGCGGATCAGAATGAACAAAAATGATATTCAAACGTTGATGCGATGAATTGTGCTACACTGCCACAAATTGTTCTTTTATGTTTGTCAGTCGCATGTTATGACCAAGTGTTTTCATTTTCAAGGCCTCCGAATTCATAGACTTTTCAGGAAATACGGTGCAAACTTCATAGAAAATATTTGGGGACTAGATGTGCAGTCACATCAGGCTAGTAGTTTCTGTAATCACAAAAATTACCTCACTACGAACAATGACCTCTTTATTATTGAGTTGGCAAATTTTTATTTTATTATTTACATTATGAGCAATGACCTCATTATTATTTTGGAGTAGGCAGGTTTTTATTTCATTATTTACAAACAAAGTAATTGTTATTGCTCATAGCAACAAGATCTGACTGTATCTAGCTTTCTTTCTTTCAGGTTTTTCTGGTACCTTTACATTGTTTGTATAGACCTTATCTGCACTGTAGCAGCAGTGTAATTGTGACCCCACAAAACTTTCGGTCGCACTTTTTTTGCACCCAAGTTTGCTAGAAAAAGTTAATTCAGTAATCAATTACAGGTGGATGTTTTTAAATGTTCATATAAGAACCACATGGGCAACAGTAAGCAGACCAGAGACTCCGCGATAAAGCCAATTTCCTCTTTTTAGTGGTCAATGTATATTTAAATTGAGGTCTACATCCCAATCTTGGCATTACAAACTTTCCAGTGCATTCGTCAATTTCAGTTTGTGCACATGAATTACGAAAAAAAGCAGTTATTTCGCTGAGCCTGTGGTTTGTGTATTTGATTGTATGTGATTGTACGTAGCTTCCCTGTGCGTTTCAAAGTAAGATTCACTCATTAAACAGCGTTCTAAATGCAATGCAAAATGTCTGGCAGCTAGAGGGCCCAATGTCTTTACAGGCCATAGCAGGTTCTATACGTCTGGTTACCCACTAAATTTAGCGAGTTGTTGCAGTGTATCCAGAAGTCTTTTGGGACCTGTATGTGTATACGCAAAGGGGTCTATAAAGTCTATATAACGTCTTGTTACTTGTCATGTATGCCTGAGGTTTATTGTCCTTTTTTCTTCCTGTATGTACAAAGATTGGTGGAGGTTTTGCGTAGATGCAGTATTGCCCTGCAGCTCTTCTTGCTTGCAGCCAGTAAAATGGTGCATTCATTATGTAGTCTGCGTGTGTTGCAGGCCACAGATCTTAATTCCAAGCTGCAGAAATAGCTTCCTCCGAAATGTCGTGCCCCATGAACTTTTTCGGCAAACTGTATCCTCCCTGAGCAGTGCCCACGTGGGTCTTCCGCAGTTAAATACTAAATTGAGGTAAAAACCTTGTGGCTTCAACCAAAGGTGCTTTGTCTCTTTGTCTTGCAGAGAGAATGCTCAAGTGCCGAGAAGATCATGATCGAAAAGCTGTTCCTTGAGCACGAAACCGATGCCTTGATTGCTGAAAAGCGTGCAGCAGAGGAGGGGCAATGTAAGTATTCTTTTACCTTTTTCTGTTTGTTCAATTCTTTCACTCGTGTTGTGGTAAAGTTGCATGTGCTTTGAAGGGACACTAAGCAGGAATATTAGGGGTACATTTGGCTGTTCCCTACTGCGCCTTGACTTGATTACTGCATTGATGGGGCCCCCACTGTTCATCGGAGCCAGAGAATGTGCGACCAAGCCGAATGTGCACCCGCTCATCAGAGAAATCAGAGGCAGGGAGAGGAAACACGTCAGCACATCTTCTGTTGCAAACAGAGCGCACAAGTGTCGAGGCATGCCAGCATGGCTGACGTAACACAAACAGTGGAAGCTGCAGGAACCATGTGACCGGAACCCTGCCAAATTTCAGTCGTCCTCTCAGATCGAAGGTGAAAGTGCCTCCGAGTGCAAGCACGGAGCTCTGAAAGAAACAGCCAGATGTGTTCAGAGCGCTTGAAAACGACCAGCCGAATGTGCCATGAGTTGAAGGCTATGTTCTAATATTCTATGTAGATAAACTAGACAGCAAAGTGGACAGTGGCCATTCCATTTCTGACGAATCCACTGAAGAAGGCAATTTCATGAACATAGGATCGAAATCAATAACGATGCAGATTACTTTGCTGTTCAAACAGGATGGTGGCTGAGCAGGTCTAAGCGTTTTGCTCAGCCACCATCTCGTTTGAACAATATCTTGTTTGAAAAAAAAAAAAAAAGCATAGCCACGCTTTTTCATGTGCTTAATGTAAGCTACGTTGTGCTTTTTTTATTTAGGTTTGCGTATGCAAAGTGTGATCGTATGAACTAAAGTACTTTCCTTACCTTTCTTTTTGTTGATACGAGATGGCGTCAAATCTCGGAGACATTTTCTAAATGTGTTCCGTTACTTTATGCTCAAAGCTTTCTTCACATTCAAAGGAGACAATCCTCAATGCTGGCCAGAATTGGTACGCATCCTAGGTTGTATTGGTAAATTATACTTCTGCAATAGCCAAATGGCCACTTTAACTGAGAGAGGAGGATTGTTAAGCCAGAATAGACACAAGAAAAGAAAGTTGGTGGCAGTGCCACCCCAAAGTTTTCACACCAGCTTGCTGTGATGTCATGAGTTTTGACAGCATCCACATTGAATTGATTATCAATAAAGAAGGAGACTACTACATAGAAATCGAAAGGAATCATTGGCTCTAAAGAACATCCTTTAATCTACCATTTTCATCCACTACACATCATCCAATGCAACACGAGAATAATGCGAACAAGAAGCACTTTTATCATTTTGATTCAAGTGGCCTCAGCATGCAGTAAGCATTACATATCTGCAAGTGATAGACTGAATGAGACAAGTGGTACCAGGACAGTTGTCCTATCTGTGGCAATCTATTCACCTCATTGTGCAATTCTCATTTATTCACAGACACAACACCAGTTGAGCCGCCGCCACTTCCGCCTATGCCAGGGAGTGCATGGACATTCGAGGCAGGCCCCTCGTTACCTTTACCTCGACCAGTAAAGAAGGAACCACCCGATTCTTGGCTTGACGACGATGACCGATCTGACCTGGAGCCGGCGCCAAAGCGGCGCTTGATCAAGGAAGAAGAGCATGAGACCGTGATGGCCCCCATGGAAGAGGAAACCCCATCACTTCCACCAGTGTCAGTGACACCGGAGCACGTCGACCTTGTGTTGAGAATCCACAAGGAGCTCAACATGTCTCCCTCAGAAACCGGTGAAGACGATGAGTTTGCCCACGAGCTGGCCGACTTCGAACCGCCCGTGGCTCGCTTCCCGTCGTCGGCCGACCTCAAGCAGTCGCAGCAGCCGCAGTTTAGCAGTGGCGGCAATGTCGTGCCTCCAGTGGTGGTGCCCGACTGGAGTTGTGGTGGTAAGAGTGCGGACTCCGAGACTCGTGCGCCCGAACTGGACCTGTCGGGCATCACGGGCTTGGATGATGACAGCAGTGGAGTGGACCCATTGGGTCGGACTCACTACTTTGGCGAGGATGAGGAGGAGGACAAGGACTCTGTAGAGCTCCACGACCAGGTCCAGAGTGCCATCAACAGCATCCTGGACTTCCGGCGAGCTGCGGAGGACATGCTCTGTGTGGACTCTAAAGGAGCAATGGTACGACCCGAGCCCATGGACTACGTTGTCGCGACGGGAAGCGCGCAGCCTACGGACTCTGTTTTGGACGAAGCCGTCAGGAGCATCTTGTTGTGACCTCAGCACTGTTGTTGCCGCTCCTCCTCCTCCTCCCTGTTTCGTGAAGCGTCGCACAACTGGCAATGGTCTCGTCTCTCGAGCCGCACGCCCGTGTGCATGTGGATGCGTGCACGTGGTTTGCGCAGAGGTGAAAGCACGGTGATATTTGTCCCCCCTCCCCTCCTTCATTCTCTCATGCCCATCTTATTCCTGTGCCCTCACTCTGTCCTCATTTACTTCAGTTTGTTGTATGTGGCTGGAGACAACCTTATGGCCTTTCTTTTGTCGGGCCTGCAGGTTACAGGAAGTGGCCAGCCCCCTGAACAGGCTACTGCTCCTCATTGCCTTCTGTTCCATGTTCTTTCAGACTCTTGCTGCTCTGTCAACATTTGTCAAAAACAACAACAAAAGAAGTAAGACGCTCAAGGACAGGCCACGCTGCTCCGCAGACTGGGACAATTGCTCGAACAGGCACTGTACCGACAGTCTTGCAAAACTTGTAGTGAATCAGGCCTTGTGTATGTAGGCAGGCATCCAGGGCCCTGAAGCTTTGTTCATTGTGCGCTCATGGTTTTGCGCAGCGTAATTTTATTTTTCTGTTTGCCAGCCTCTCTTTTTCTTTTCTTTTAACTTCTTTTTTACTTTTCGCCCTGTTCTATTGAACTGCTTTTCAGAACTCAGGGGGCCTTGTGTATATGTCTAAGTTGATGCATTCGTCATTGCCCCTCTCTTTGCCATCATCCTTGTACTGTTGTGCAGCACTTTTTTTTTTTTCATACTAGGCACAAATATGCAAACTTTGGCGCATCTAGCCAAACATGCAACTTGGAGGCCTCCCCCTTTTACCTTTTGTTTTTGCAGCCTCCGATCTCCTACTTAACTGAAAAGGGAGCCTCGCATAGTGATGAAAAAAGCAGACTCGGTGGGGAAGACAAGCGCAAGTTTTTTTCAGTGCCTCATGTAAGAGTGAGAGATGTGCGTCGTCCCCGTTTTGTTTGCTGCCAGTGTTGTAAAAAAAAAAAAAAATGACGATGAGAGGGGAAGCAGGCCAGCGAAACAACACATTTTTTTCTCATGTATAGGTGTAAATACGACAGTCGCACATATTTATACACAAGCACATCCACGACAAATGGAAATGGAACCTAGATTTCACTGCTGCTCAAACGACGTGATGATGAAATACATTTGATGTAAATGTCGATGAGAGTGTTCTGTGACCTGACTATGGGTGCCTGTGGAAGACGATGGCGACTCTGCTCCAGGCGACTAACAAGCCGGATGCCAAGTGTTGGTGCAGAACTGTTAGGCCTCAGTGTCAGCAGTAGGGCTCTCGGGAGTGGGCTAGTTGACAATCGATTTCCCCAGACTTCGCATCAAGAACTGGCCAACGGACGAGGAAATTGAACGGAGACAAGGCCAGCCAGCACTCGACTGACAGATTTTGTTGGGCTTTGCAGCCGGTCGGGCATTGCAAGAACATACAGTAAAAGCTGATGAGGACAGAGGCAAGAACAAGATGCGGCGCTTTGTCCAAGTCTCTTTCTTGCCTCGGTTCTTGTCTGTCCATGCTGTATAGACCTGCAGTTTTCACTTGTCCCGGTCCTTTCCTTCTCTTTTTCCCGTCTTTCAGTGCTGTGAATTCTGGGTCGACGTAGGGAAGTTCACCGTTTTGTAGCGCAGGTCTTGATATAAATATGTTTCCTTGATGTTGTAAGCACTGGAAGTTTTGGCGCGTGTCTGTGTCACACACCCCGGCACTTTTACTCCCCTTATGGGAGTGTTGCACAGGTTCAAGCTACAGGGTGTTTCAGTGAACACTTTCAAAATTTTTTAAAGGTTGCCGGTGGCAGATAGCTTAACTCTAGTTTGTGAGCCGGTCTACTCGAAGTGGCAGACACTGCTTGCACAAAAAAGTGAAATGCAAAATCGACGAATTTACAAGAATTAACTAATTACTTTTTAGCTAATTATGACCCATATTGCAATTTACAAATTCTAGCTGTGGACTTTGCAAGGCAGATCCACTTGGAAAGAATTCTCGGGACGACATTAGTTTCGAGATATAAATTCCCGAACTTTGCGAAGAAACACGTTGGCGTTCCAGTTGTGTGCTTAAGTGCATGAAACGAAGTTAACAGATTAACTGGAATGCCAATGCCTTTCTCCCCAAAGTTCGGGAATTTATATATCGAAACTGGTGTCATATTGAAGATTCGTTATTTATTAGCTAAAAAGTTAATTAGAGAATGTTTATTAATTAGTCAATTTTGCATCTCAATTTTTTGTGCAAATATTGTCCACCGCTTCGAGGAGACCAGCTCAGGAACTAGAATTGTGATATCTGCCACAGGTAACTTTTGAAGATCTTTTGAAACTCTTCGCTGAAACACCCTGTATTTCTTGGCTACATAAGGAAAACATTGTCATCCACCCAAGGGTAGCCCGAAGCTGCTCACTGTGGCCACTCTTTGCAAGAACGAGGCCTTCAGTCTTGGTATACGTGAAACGCAAGACTGCTCCCATTAATTCACTGCCAAACTAAGTGCGAGTTGTAAATTTGAAGCTTCAATCCTTTTTTTTGATGCTTGCAATTTTAGTCAGTTACATCTTTTTTTAGTTGTCAAACAAAAGTTATGCAATGATAAACCACCAGAATTCAATTTTAAAATGCAACAGGTTAACTGAAACGAGATGGTTAATCTCGCAGCTAACGCGTTAGGAGGCGTTCTGAGGCAGGAGCTCTACCGGACCCCATTGTCTCAGCTTTAAAAAAAAAAATTCACAGGTGATTTCAGAAATGTTTTGCAATGGAAGACATTTTTATATCAACAAATGAAACAATCCTTGAAGTTTTGCAGCTCATGGGCATCATAGTTCTGCAATTGTTTAATATGAGCATTCATGTGCTTCACACACATCCAAGTATTTGCGTACGGATATGAGAGCTGGCAACAAGCTAGTTTTATGTGAAGTGCAACAGCAGCAAAATAATATGCATGGAGGCATATTATTTCAAGGGTGGCAGGGAACTAGGTGGCATGATGAAATGAGGAAATTTGCAGCCACCAGGTGGAGTCAGCAGGTGCAAGACAAGGGTAATTGAAGATCGCCGAGAGAGGCCTTTGTACTGCAATGGATACAGTAGGACAATGGCGCATCGGAGTGGTCCATAGAATGTTGGTTTTCAGAATTTCAAGAACAGCTAATGTCTTTTGGCCTCTCGCAGTTTGTGGGTGGCGAACTTCACAAGGAAAGCGCCATGCAAAAGAACTGTGCCAGTAATCTTAGTGCAATGACATTTCATCCATCTCCATGTTGTGACAAGTGCGAAAACTACACAGTAGTGTTTATTTTGCGGCAATGCCAGTGTGCCATGCACTCGGAGTAGTGCCCGTAATCAATCATCACGACCATTCAGTCTAGTTGAAGCTCACTCGCCTAACCTGGCTTTGAGAAAGCCGTCAAGGTGCCTTTTGAGTTAAAGGAGTATTGACATTACATTTTTGACTAGTCATCTTTTTTTTTTTTTTTTACTGGAAGGTCCGAGCATCTGAATTTCGCACTTATCCATACAGATATAAAATATCAGCTCGTGACCATCAACATTGTTAACCTAAGCAACAGGGGACACTCCTGGTTGTCAACCTTTCCACACGTGAATGTTTCTCTCCTCGAAACCTGGCAAATTCTTGATTGCAAGGTAAACCTCGCCTCTGCATGAAAAAAGGACGCGCACCACTATTACAGATTAATAAAGCTTAGCACCATCAAGTCGAAAAATGAACCGCTGAGCCCAGAGGAGGCCGACAGTTCTGCACCAAGCACGACTACCTCCACTGTGCAAACCGCATGTCGCAACCGTTGGCAACAATATTGTTTTGTGATAGGCAAATCCCAAACTCCACCTCCTTGTTTGTTTGTTTTTTAGAGCCTTTCTGCCTTTTTTTTTTCTTTTCCAAGCATACGTATGCAACTGGAATGCAAGTTGAGAAAAAAAAAATATACGTGCAGAACATCAGAGAAGCTCAGGGTCCGGCAGTCACGTGCACGCGCTCGCAGGCATACAAGCAAGGAACAGCAGACACTGTATTGTACAGAGTTGAAATTTTTTCTATAAAAGAAAAAAAAATGCTACGGCAGGTTTCAAAAAAAAAAAAAGATGAAAGTGTAAATATTTTATTAAAAGATCTTTCAAAAATTGATGCTGTGTGGCTTCTGCTTCATGTATGTAACCGGAGTCCTTTGTCACTCTTGAAGGGCTCTGCTACATATACGGAACTTGCGCTCCAGCAAAGGCGTTGGCCTGTGTCAGCCAATCGTGAATGATGGCTGCATGTTCCAAAAAAGAAAAAAAGGGCTTGCCCATCGTGTAGTAGCAATCCTGTAAAGCTTCAGTTGGCGCGGTGTCAGCAGTCAACAATAGAGGAGCGCGTGTGGTTGTCTTTGCTAGTCGGCCAACGCGATCCGTAGCTTTCTATGCACCGCATGAAGCAAGACAAAGTACAAGTCTGTTATCGTTCCAGTCATTTCCGTCAAAGTGACGAGCTAAGCTTGTCACTGTTCAAGTTCTACAATATATAACTGGTGAGTTGGCTGTACTTTTCCAGCAACAAACCTGTTTGTCCTCGGTATAAAAGTGGTCGCAAAATACTTTCGGAAGTTTTCTTAAGCCAAATGTGCTGTGATGTCAGCACTGATGCCATATCAGGGTACATACACCTTGAAATACTTGAAAAACCTTGAATCTGGCAAAAGAAGAAAAGTTCAAGGGCCCTTAAGATTCTTTGACAGTAAATTTGCTTCTTGAATTCCTTGACAATTGGCATTGAGGGCAACTTTCAAACATTTAAGGCAACAAATTCAACATAGGGATATGCCGCAGACACCGTCAATCAGGCGAAAATCTTGGATGGTTTCTTTTGAGAGAGTTGCTAAATGATTGCAATGTGTCTTGTTCACACCCACCAATGGCAGGCTTGTTTAAATCACCGTTGCCATCATGGAGCTAAAGCCAGATCAAGCGACCAGGCTGTGCCACTATTTTGTTCTTTTTTTGTTCATACCACAGCCATCATAGCTCAATTTTTGTGCCCTAAGCTCTAGAAATACCTAGTGGAAAGTAAGTTTCAGCCATTTAGCTTAATCTGAGTATCCTTGGCTGAAGTCGGACATAACGCGATTGATGTACTGCAGTGGGAAAGTCAACTTAGAATTGACCTGAAGAGCTTGAAGCATGTGTTCAATGTATTTCTTTTCTTTTTTGCAAGAAGTTGCAGCAAAGGAGGAGTTTTCATTATAATTCTCAATCTGTGTACAAATAAGGTTTTGTTTCCTCCTAATCGAATTTTGAGTCAGATCATCTGTATGAACCTTGCATTATGTCAAGAGGGAAATTCAGTAGTTATTGCACTATTTATAGCAACCCCTCCCCTGCTGCTACCCAGTGATAAGTGTGAAATGGTGAAGAAAACGCAAACTGGTTTATGTTGTGACCACACTGCCAAGTCAGGATTGATCACAACCAGTTTTCATTGCACAGCTTCGCGTCTGGTATAAACCAGCATCTGCTGCTGAGTCACTGTAATGTCACGAATTTCGGTAAAAGAATGCAGATTACTGATGGAGGTAATTGGGGCCATATCTCCCTTCTGGAAATCACATGGCACGCTCAGTGGAACATAAATAATTTCGGCGACAATACAGATCAGTGGCGTAGCTAAGTAACCAAGGTCAAATTTCACCTCAAAATTTTACGCTGAAGCCGCTACACCACGGAAGCGTCATTGTACAGCCACGAATTTCGGCGAAAAATGCAGATTGCTATAGGAGGTGATCGAGCCCAAATTTCTCATCTCAAAATCAAGCATCATGTCAAGCACGACTGTAAGCTCACAAATTTTGGCAAAGGTGGGTAACCAAGGCCAAATTTTCCCGCCTTGAAATTTCATGCCGAAACCTCTGTGCCATGCTCAGCGTCGCTGTAACGTCACAAATTTTGGCGAAAAATGCAAAATACTCATGGACATGCGTCAAATTTCTGTTCCAGAGATCACGCGTCACGTATGACAAGCGTGACTGTAACGTCACAAATTTCAGCAAAAACACATCACTGAGAGGGCTAGGTAACCCAGGCCAAATACTCCCTTCTCGAAATTTCGTGCCAAAACCACTGTGCCACAAGCATCACTGAAACATCTTGAATTCGATGAAGAATGCAGATTAGTGACAAAGGAACTCAAGGCCAAATTTCCCTTCTCGAAATTGCCCACCACGTACAAGTGTCACTAACATCACAAATTTTGGCGAAAATACAAATCACTGGCAGAGATGGGTAACCAAGGCCAAATTTTCCATTCTCTAAATTTTACACTGAAACCACCGTGCTATGCCCCAAGCATCATGTAACGTCGTGAATTTTGGCAAAAAAGGTTACTGCCACAGGTAACAAATGCCGAATTTGCCTTCTCGAAATCTTGCACCATAACTGTTGTGCGACGCCAATGCGTCGATTGTGACGTCACGATCAAATGTGGGCAAGAAACGCAGATTGCTGGCACAAAGAACCAAGGTTCCCTCCTCAAAACTACCCTCTTTTATGGCTGTGCCACGCCAAGCATCATTTATAATGTTACGAGAAAAAAAAATTCTGATTACTGGCGGAGGTAACCAAGACCAAAGTTCCCTCTACATTTCGCGCCGAAACTGCTGCGTGTGAACACAACGTCGCGAATTTAAGCAGGAAAATGCAGACTGTTACCTCATCTCTTCACGCCTTTGCATCCAGTCATTCGCTTTCCAAGGACAATTCATTGCCACAGAACAGTACCCTGGAATAACTTTTAACAGTGGAGCTGTTCTAAGTCGAGCCTTTGCCGTCCGTTGTTACGCAAGGGGGCAGGGGGCAGAGCGCTCGCCAGGGGTGGGAGGGAGCAGGGTGGTATAGGAGCAGGTTTTTTCGCCGGCACGCACCTTTTCGCCCCATGGATTCTGCTCGGCGCGAGTGGCAACGGCAACATCGCGCAAATCCCGAGCTTCGAGAACGAGAATCACAAGTGAAGTGCCAGCAGAGGGAAGCCGCTACCACTGAGGATTGCGAATGGGAAGCACAAGCCAAGCACCGGTGGAGGCAAGGCAACCCCCACTTTCAAGAGAAGGCAACCCAAACCAAGCGCCAGCAGAGGCAAGCTAGCCCCTGATTTCGAGAGTAGGAGGCCAAGCAAAGACATCGACGCAGAGATTCCTCCCACGGAGCGTGCCAATGGATGATTCAAGAGAGAATTCCTCAACCGTGAGTGCAACCACAGCTGCAAGGTGTGTGATAGACTGTGGTTTGATCACAATCACATGCGTAATTCGGAACCGAATCTTGAATCTAGAAAACCAACGACAAAAAGACAAAAGGCTTTAATGAAAATTACGCTAAACACGAGTTCAAACTTGAGAAAATGACCACCAGCTTTGCTGTTTGGCAGCTTTCATTGTGTGGAACTGGCTTTTCTTTTTATGCGTCAGGTACGTGTGAGTAATATTGGGGGGCGAGTTCCACCACTGGAAAAGCTGGCGCCACCATCGGCGTGACGTGGCATGAGGAATTGTAAACACAGGGCTTCGTCGGCATCTTCGGAAGCGCCGAAGCGAGCTGGAAACGGAAGTTTAAAGTCCCATCTGCGCTGCGGTTCAGATTAAGTGGTGAGGACTTTCCGCCTTGGGTGTCTGCTTGACAACATTTGAAATCACAATAGGTAGTGGCTGCCTTCGAAGGCGTGCAGCATGGTAAGCTACTGCTCGGTGCTGCAGTGCCGGACGTACGCAACGGAGCCCGGTGTCAGCCTTATTCACATATAGTCCCAGGACAAGAAGCTGCGTGAAGCTTGGTTCGTGAAACTTAGAACCAGCAAACAGCTATCGGCTACAACTCGAGTATGCAGCAAGCACAGACGCGAGGAATATTTCTGCTATAGCGCCGGGACTACGATGTTCGGTGAGTAGCAGAAAACACGCACCGAGACGTTCGCCCGCACTCGCTGCCCGGCTAATGTCACAACAGTTTGGCCCATGAACCTGTTGATGCTAGACACTTGCAAGTTTACTGGAATAGAAAGGGAGTGGTAAGAAGCGCATTAAACAAAAGCATGGCATATGGTCCTGTTTGTGTTATCAATTAACGCACTGGATTACGAAAAAGAAGCAGCGCGAAATCGCCTGCTGAGTGTATACAGTGCGACGCAACTTTAGAATTAATATTGAAACGTCCAAAAATTTAGAAGAAAAAAAATTGAATCGTCGCGACGGCATATCACAGTCGCTGCGGAGGCGGCGAAGTCCCTTGTTAAAACGAAATCGTTTTTGAACAGCTCTGATAACGTCCACGTAACAATGGTTGCTTGTGGAATGCTCACATTCTGCGACCTAAAGCTCACAGCATGGTGGGAAAACACTCCCAGTGAAAGCAAAACATTGTGCGTGGACATGCATGCATGCATGCATGCATGAGGGCAGTCAGTCACCGCGAACCCGTGCGATCACTGCATGCATTGAGGCTTAGTCCTGTTATGCACCATTTGGTTATACAGACCGCCCACTATAAGAAAATATTTCACATAGTTTGCGCTCAGCGATTGCCGACCTTTCACGCAAGCAGATTTGGGAGATTCCATCGCGGCGGCCGCGCACAGTGGCTTTCACTGTACGTATTCGGTAAAGAGATGGCGTCTGTAAATAAATCGGTGCTTTCAATTTGCCCAAGATTATTATTTCGACAGTAATAAAGTTCCCTCGTTTTGAGAGTACTTACTGAAATGTACAGGAGGGCTACCGTGTGGTGTTTTTATTAAGCGCCGTAAGCCAAACCTGTCGCGTGATCCCTCATACTACACGAGGGAGGCGCTTCCGACAGATGGCGACTCCGTAAGTTCTCGCCCCCAATAGATTTGTGACGGTATCAATCACTCTTTTCAGACTTCCGACAGTGTAGCGTACCCACACATAACAAGTAGGTTGGTGGCAAGAGGGCATACTTAGTGCATAACGTCAAATTACTCAACCTCGCCCCTTTTCAAACGACCCCTTTGTTATGTGAGCTGTCTTCGTCTCCACACTTGGGGATGGTTGCTACTTTTCGTTCTGGATGGCACTTGCAAGCCAACTATTGATGCATGGAGGGATAAATGGCAGGTGCTTCACTCTTTCAGGATGAGCCTCTCCAGCATTTCTGGCTTGTCAAATAAGCCCAAACTTGCCTTCTTAAAATTCCGTGCCAATAATGCTGCACCGGGCATACATTACTTGAATGCCACAAAGTTGCAGTATTAACGCGATAGCGTTAAGGGCCCCATGTCGCAGAGAATCTGGTATCGGCGTCAACGGTATTGTTCGTGAGAGAAAAATCATCTCGAACCACGCAGGCCCTCCGCGTGGGGCACAGGCGTTACTGAGCTGAATTTCACAAAGTAAGATGCCTCAGTGAATTTGCAAAGCATGACTTGCACAGAGCCTATGGACATGATAGTGTCGGACTGTAATTTGAATATACGAGAAAACACAGTTGTGTTACGCGAAACTCGAATGCAAATCCCTTTTCCAGCGTCCGTTTCAGGTAAGGTGCGGCTGTGCACAACTTCCGGGATCAGGCCACACAAGAGGTCGCGTTTCTACCACAAAGCTCACCTTCGCTGCCAGCGCTTCCCGGTAAACATTACGGCTACATCTGCTGCACTTGCCGGGAAGCGTGATAAGCTGTCAGTGATCTTCTGAATGCTATTGCATTCCGCTCTTAAAGCGGCCTTGAGCCACCCCTCTGGTTCGGTGAAATAACACAGCCCGCGGATAGCATACGCTGCTGTGATCACCCCAGCCAAGTTGTGTGGTCATACATGGTGCGTGGAGCTCACATACGCATTGCGAAGTCACCTTTCTCTCAAACGCGCTCTTTTCAACAGAAAGCCCTGTCCTCACTCTCTTCTGGACGTTTTATTTCGTCATTCCCTTATCCGGCTGCTATTCGCCAATAGCCGACATCAAGCTGCAGTCGACTACATAGCGCAGATACCGCGGCCGCCGCGGGGTGCCGCCACGAGTCCACTGGTTAAGCGCATTGCGGCTCGCCAAGGACAACCGCGTTTGGCTTACGTTTAGCGCGTCGCAGGCACCAAAGGCGGAAGTCGTGGCGTATACGTTAACATCCGAAATGATAATTGAAATGCGCACCAAGGTGACATTTAGAAGGCGGAGCGTTGTGGGCATGCGCCACTGCGCCGTGGCCTTTGCAGTGCGGCATTGAAGGAGGAATGGGAGCACAGCTGAGGCCATGTCTACTCCCTGTTGGTCCCTGCGTGCGATTCGCCCGCTACGCGCTGACGCGTGTCCTTCAGTACCTTTAATGAAATAATTACCTTTAATAAATTAATAATTAGTAATAATTATACATTAATAATAAATGTTATAAATATAACAAATATAAATATAACATAATAATATATATTAAAATTATTTTCATTAACAATAATTAATAATCATTACCGTTAATAAAATTTCGGTTTCGTTTCAATTGTACCGTGAAATCATGATGTGGAATGTTGTCACGTGGAAGCAGGGCATTGCGACTGGTCGCTCGGTTGTGCGCTATGCTATGCTGCCACATCGACACTCACAACGAATACGAGGCGACTAAGCATTGAGGCGAGCGAGCGAGCAAGACGGAGCTACTGCTAAAACGACACGACGTCTTTCTCTGACGTGACCAAGAACTGTCATTGCGTCCCGACACAGCATCCTCCTGGGAAACGAAGGTATGAAAGGAAAGGAAAAAAAAAATATGGCATCCACCCGTATGAAGCACGAAGCTACAAACTCATGGGTTTCTCATAAATAAAGCTTCGTAGTTGAAGAAAAACTTGCCAAGATCGGGTCATGAACTTTCTCCCACCTTGCGGAACACCGCAGAACTGATTTGCCAAACCTAAACTGGCTGTACAGCGCTCCGTGGTTTGTTTCTATTTTTTTCTGTGACCTTCATCTAACGAAGAAAAAAAATAACCTTCACAAACATGCTACAAATGCTGCCTCATTTAGCGGGTATTAAAATACTTTAATGGATAGAAATGAGGATAGGTGTTTTTGTGTTGGGGCCTCGGTGCTTGGAACATATATGTGCTGAAATTAGTAATCTGCTCTCATGTGGTCTTGCGCGTGATGACATTTAAGTACTTTCTGCTATTATACTTGTAGTTGAAGCCTATGCCTAGATGCATTTTCTTTTAGTCTCGGTATGTTACTGTACAGAAGAAGTAATTTAATGACTGGAAAATGTAGAGGTCGGCCGGAAAATGGGGCATCTGGCCTGCTACTCTATGTAAGGGAAGGGAAGAAAAAGGGGCACAATGGGGGATGATAATGGGAGGAACGAGGTGAAGGACACATTGCATAACTGGTATCACAAGCGTGAGTCCAGGCCCGTGTCGCCTCAGAAACGTGAAAGAGCACGCACTGTCGCTATCGTCTGCCAACTCTGTGGCCATGCGCCTAGCAAGAGGTCCTCCGATAGTAGTCTATGGTCTTGCAACGCTGCACGCGCGCGCGCACACACACACACACACACACACACACACACACATATATATATCTATATATATATATATATATATATATATATATATATATACTTGAGAACCAGCACGGTTCCAGTTGAAGACCACTGGGACCAGTTGAAACGAGCAACAGACCACTAGCTTTTTAACTGGGACCACATCAGTCCAGTTCACACCACTTGAAAACCAGCACAGTTCCTGTTGAAGACCAATAGCCTTCTATTGGGACCAGTTGAAACCAGCAACATACCACTAGCTTTTCAACTGGGACCACAACAGACCAGTTCACACCATTTGAAAACCATTAGTACCACTTGAAAACCAGTAGCAATATTTTCACCTGGGCCAACACGTGTTGAACTGCGCGCGCGTGCACACACACACACACACCTGTGCACGCAACTTTCACTTTTTTTTGACATCCTGTCCCTAATGAACGCGGGGGTTGTTCGCGAGTTAGATACACGGCAAATGCTGCGAGGTGGGCGTGAACCGGTCTACCCATGCAGCGAGTGTACAAGGAATGTGCTTCGGGAAAAAGAACAACTCGTTCCAAGGAAACACGAGTTGAGCCATGCGTCCGAGGCCACGTACTATACCGCGACTGTCATTAGCTCAGACACGAGCTCCGACAAATGGGACGCAAATTCGGATATCATACCTTTATTACGCGCAACACTTCCCGACCGCATATCGTAGCGCTGTTACGAATTGGAACGGATATTAGTAGCCCCCCTCCCACCACCCCCCGAGCGCGTAAACATCCTACAATCGCGATATGCGACACTGACAAGGGCGACATTGCTTTTCCAATAACTGGCTTCGTGAACACCAGTTGCACATTTTATAGGAAAACGTGCAACAACAGCAAAGCGTACTCCCTCCTACATCATGTTTTCGTAGCAACAGGCAAAATGCAGAGCAAAAATAATCCCACCTTGAAAAGGTGCGGCCGTCCCAGCGAAAGTTCTGCGAGCACATCACCGATGCAATCCTCAAACACTTGTTTGCTCACCGAAAGCTGCCTTGCCGGATCGCCATCGTCCGCCAACATTCGCGTTATAGTGTCGTAAGGCTTCACGGAACAGTCATGAGCGTATCGAGTACAATGGGAAATGCGGCAAGACTCCGAACATTTCATTCTTACCGCAACATTACCGATCGATTCGCGCTCAGTTAAGAGCCGACCACGCTATGCCGCGGACATCGTGGTTTCGAAATGAGTCTCGTTTCGCTAGTTTCAGCTCCCCCCATGGTTTCGGTTTCACAAAGCATTCGCCACCAGACGTCAGTTTCGTATGAAGAAATTACTCCGCGGCGTTTCGAATGGGTTCCTCGCATCACCCATCCATACTACGGTCCGTACATCGTCTCCCACGATTGGTTTTCAACACGAGGCCAACGAGGCCGTGGGGGTGCCAGGAATGCGTTTACATTTAAATTTAAGACACGAAACCAATGTTGGAATAAAGCAGCCGCAAGTCGAGTTGGTAGCGTATTCGTTGGCTCTGATGAACTCCTGCGGCTGCTGTCGGCGCACTGCTGCGATGGATAGGGCCGGGTCCCCGACGAAGTGCCTGGAAAACTTGCGGTTGCGTCAGATGGGGGAATCCCCCATTGGCTCTCTCCTAACACAGGGTCGAGTTCGTTACGACCGTGTTATAGTGTCGTGTCCTGCGCCAATATGCCGCCGACGTCTCACGCAGGGCAAAGGCGCTCACATTCAAAATCACTTTGACTGAAATGAAATACTTAGCAACGCAGTGCTGTAGGAGTCGCCAAAAGATTTGAGTGACAACACGTGTCAAGCATATTTCTTTTATTTACACGTCCCAAGGAGGAATGAAAACCGCACATGAAAGCTCCATCACTGCTAATGACTAGGCCAAGATATTTTACTTTGCGCGATGAAAGGCTCTCTGCCGTTTTTGTTTTCTTTTTTTCTTTCCCAACACACCCGACAACTTAACACGGAAAGGAGCATCCTAATGTTTTACAAGCTCAAAACAAGGTATGCGCAAAACGAAACAGTGGGCCTTCCACGCTTTCAAAACTAGCACAAGTGTCCATTCCAGTGTGGCAAGCATACTGACTGACCACTGAAACCTTTTTCGCAACTCCAGCGATCAACCAAATTTTTAACACAAAGCTATTATGTTGACTTCCCCTAAGCAAGGGTTCATACAAAAAAAAGCTAATGGAACGCTGTCTGTAAAACAACCTGCAGACAAACAAGAAGTGGTGAATGAAAGAGTTTGTCTACCAGTAAGTACGGATGCGATTCCTACACCATGTCGGGGGATAAAAAAAAAAGTAAGAAAGTGAAGTGTGCGTCTATGATAAACAACTTTGTCTGCAAAACAAACAAAACAATATTGGGGGTGACAAGAAAACAAAATACCAGGAATACTTGGTGCAACAGCCATTGTTCGCTACCGAACTTCCATAGCGAGGTGGCGTTGCACAAAAGGACTCAAAACCACTGTCCCGTCATTAGAGGCCACATCCTCATAGGCAGGCCTGAAATAAACCGTTCTAGGTGATAAAATACAGAGGGCTCCTTATATAAGAGACGTCTATTTCTTTTATAGATGTTCAAGCTGCCTCAACCTACAGCCAACGCCCATTTAAAAGGAAGCTAAAATGGCTGGCTATCTGTGACCGTGTTGTAATTGTAGTGCGGCGAAAACCCTGGTAAGCTCAAGTTTCAAAAGCTATACAAATGTGCAAACAACTGCTACTCTGAAGCAATGTGCTGTTATACATACAGTCAGACTCGGGTACTAGGCAGATTCATTCCAAGCAGATTAATGGCCAGCGCTGCAATCTGGCCTTCGCACTCAGCAAACCTCAACTCCTCGCAATTTTTTAATCAAGCCTGGAGCGTAACGCGAGATACTAGCCTTGAATGTGGTATCGCAGAATAGCAACTGCAAATTTGCAGTACATTGTGCGAATGGCTTACACTCACTCTGTGTTCGAATCTATCAAACGTATACGAAACTTTACATTTGACCTTACTTCAAAGAAAGAAAAAAGAAAGATATAGAACTTTTGTTTGCTCGTGCCCAGATATTTAGTTAGATTTTAATTATCAGTGAGGGGGAACTTTCACGCATCATACGATTGGGAAGTAGAGGTGTTTATGAAAATAAAAAAAAAGTTGATTTTGAAATGGACTGGTGCAAGTGTGTTCTGTAGCCCCCATCCCCTATTGCACTTTAAATATTGTTTCATTACCCATTTCTCTATTATACTCGCCAATCAAAGAAACATTCCAAGCAACCAGCTTAACTAGCGTTGTTTGTGCAAAAGACAAAGCAGCTACTCCACTCTGCAATGGCCTGCACTGTTGTCAACAAGGCTTGCTTACAGTCTTGGAGGACCTCAGCACATGCTAATGTTTGCAGAGGCCACTTCACAGTTTAGCTGGCTGGCTGGGACCGCTTGTTGAGGCAGTGGATTTCCATTTCTAAGATAACCTAGCGCAAAAATGCTTTGCTAAACATAGGCTGCAATATGCATTACAAGGTTTGGACACAAGCAAGCATGAGGTGTAAGCAACTCCTCGTAACATTTCATACTAAATATTCAAGGACCTGTATAGTCCATTAGAGTTCAAGCATGCCTAATAATTTCCCTGCCCATCTGCAGCTTGGTACACGAGAAATTGGTGCTTCCATTTTTGCAAGCCAAGTTTACACATACAAGTTTGACGCCACACTACTCTACCCAGCTTACTGTTGAGCCCAGTGTGGCATTGACTCTTACATCATAACAAATAAGACAATAGTTGGTGGCAAGTACCATCATCGCACTGAATTATGCAACATGACTTTGGGCTTCATACTGTCACTAACACCGTGGAAGCTTTCTTCCGTTTGCTTCAACATAAACACACCACTACTAACGTTCAACAAAACATTGTTCATAACCTTTGCTCTGTCCTCGCAATAGCAATCGGCAAGATAGATTTCACAGCATGATTGAGACCTTCAATAAAGGGAATCGGTGAGAGGACAGCCGAGACATAGCACAGTTAAGGACCTTGTTTTAAGAATAGGAGGAACCGCGTGTCGGCTATAAAAAGCTGCTTTTGTTAACATGCTCAAAGTGGGCAAATACGACTGACGAATAGCAAACGCATGGCAAAGTACAAAGTCAGCACCACATTCTTTCTTCCAGACTTGATCAAAAAAAAAAGCAATACCCACGTCTTACGACGCAGGCGCAGACACTAACTTATCACAAGTGGATGAAAACTAAGCTCACTAAAAGGACTATCAATCCAGACACTGGAGTGTTTGCTCACACTATCACCACTGCTCTCCGCAGTGTGTTAGCTTCCTCAGCGGACAACCGAACAGAGGAACAACGAAAAGAAACAAGACCAAATTATAACAATTATGAAAAAAAAAAATATTTCAAATGACACTCCAATACAAGGTCATGTCAATGCAAAGCCCACTAAGCCGACACACTCTGGAGGTGCGTCATGCACCAGGAAAGGTAAGGGGAGAGAGCCTTCCATTAACCTTAGAGCATCACAACTAAGCACTGCTAATACACTCTCTATTTACATATCCACACACAGGCTCAGGGAAAAAGCCTAGAAAGCCAGCACTGAGAAGTCCTCAAGCAGAAGCTTGCACCGGTGCGCTTTTCTGGCTAGACAATTTTTAATGACGGCAGGAGGCACCAAGCCCCTAGGGTTGGCGTCGACGAGCCTGCGTCATTCCACGTCTCGCGACGTTGGAAATGCTCTCTGTCTCCTTTTGGTGCGCTGGTGAAACCATGGCTGGCAGAAGCAGCTGACGGAGTCTGAGGAACTTCAGTCTTGCTCTCTGCGCACAACAGAGGCGAGGAGTTCCTGCGCATCTGCGCTCGCAAATTTTGCTCACTTAGTACAGCCGCGGCACACCCTGCGGCAGCAGACAGTTCAGAGAGGATGCCAGGCGGCTAAACATGTCCCACGTCAACACAGGCCTGGCAGGGAGAAAAGGAAGAAGCAGGCAGATAGGTCAGTACGTAAAACCTCTTGTGCACTACACATCTGAAAACAAGAGAAATCATATGCAACATGCACAAAGTTCTCTTTGCAATGCCTTAGCTACCGACCACGTCATGTCGACTATGCTAATTGTTGTTGGGACACCAAATACATAGTTTCCGAAATCTGTGCTCTAGGAAACTCTTGTTGTCCAGGGAACTGTGTTGGTGTCTGCAAGAGCTGCAAGTGTGGCGGCTCAGCCAGCATAATGATGGCACTACGTAGAATTAGCGAGTGGGAATGCTCAAGTCGTACGACAGTCACATGCACGGCAAATGTTGCGTCAAGCACAAGTTTACCAGCAGGTTTGGGTAGGGGGCAGGGGGGAACCTTCCTTGGAGGTAGCGCACGGGAATCGCAAGAGATATCAGTGCCACCGAGCGTGTCACGTGAGAACCTGCCAACATCGCCCGAGCCTTTCTGGTTGTCAGCGTGAGGTACATACGTCTCTGCCGCTGCTCCTCTTTTCCCACATGTGGTTAGCCAACCTTATTTCTGCCACCCGTACCCCAGCTGTTAAGTCGGAAACCCCTCATCGTGTAGCATATTCTCTTCCAGGAAAACCCCCTGTGATGTAAAGTACAGCCAGCTGGCCTATTCGAAGTGTTAGTTGCAAGCCTAATAGATGCCTTCAGAGTGTACACATGGCTGCCGAACAGGCACAGACAATGCAAACACCAACCACTAACTAAAGTGGCACACCCGTAACAGGAATGAAAATGCAAAGCTGCACTTGTGTAGCTGCAGTGTAGGGAATGCCATAGGGGCTGAGCTTCTGCAGAGCTTCAACACGTGTGCTACTGCTCCAAGAAGCCAGGCAGAGATGGACGGGGCTTTCCGTTTTGCTTTCTCGCAGAGGAGAACGAATCTGCATAGCTTGCTATTTGCAATGGTTTCACTTTTACCACAGCACGGCAGAGCAAATCAAATATTTCAAGTACAACACCAAATGGTGCATTCTATGTCTTATTTAGTGTAAGCACTACAGTCAAGTAAGATGTCTGTTTTCTGTTCCCCAGCTTAGAAAAATACAAATTAGTGTGTGGTAATATTTCCAGGAGCACTGTCATGCATGTGCTTTTGCTGCACAGCTTTGCCTTGGTTGCCACAGAAAGTCATCCGCTCGTATACATACACACGCTTTGCGAAAGTGAACAGCAAGCTGTCAACCACGAACAGGTGTACGAGCATGTGTCCATGACTGACAGTTTGGCATTGCACTCTCACTAGAGGATGTGCAGTATGTTGTATGCTCTTTTTGTTGTCATTTTTCTTTTCTAACAGAGAAAAGTTTTAGTTGACGGTCAGCTATTGTGCTGTCCTTTTTTTCAAAACTTCCGCTGTTGCCTACCGTATTTATTCAAACATGAGGCGAGGTTTCTTCCCAAAATCCTTAGCCTCGAAGTCTGACCCTACCTTATATGCGAGGCTGACAGATTCAATTACTGTTTCAATATGGTTGCAGCAGTGCCACATTTTCAGCTATCCAGACTGTGGACAAGCAGTGCAAATTGTAGAAAGTAACAAAGCTTGGCAGGTCAGGCACTACTGCATTTTTGCACCTATAACCAGCATTGATAATTTGAAAAATGGAACAGTAGAGGCAGGGTATGGGTTATGTGATCGAACCCACTTAAAACAATATTAAGAGCTACAAAAATTTCATAGTTATAAGCGATAATTTTTATAACCGGGTTGCATGAAAAAAAACAAAATCGGGGGATGGCAGAGATGATGCGAGAAAACTACCATAAAAACCTGCATCTAATACGAACCCGCATATACTAGTACGCGGTGAAATTTTTTGGGACACGAAATGGAACAAAAGTTTTATCCACGTATAATACGAGTTAAGAAAACTTGAGGAAAACATTTATTTCAATTGTACTCCACACTTCAATCGCTGTCTTCATCAGCTGCGCTCTCTTCGGATAGTTCCTTGTCGGACATATCTTCCCAGGGGTACTGATCCTCTGTGCCGTGGAGCGCATTCGAGATGTCGCACTTCTTGAATGCGCAACACACAAGGTCCTCTGGTATGCTGGCCCATGCGTCCACAATCCACTTGTATAGCGTGGCTAGCGAAGCCCGCTTCAGCTGCCCGGCCGGCGTCACTGCAGGCTCACGTGAGTGAATCCAATCTGCGTAACACCGCTTGACCGCGTCCTTGAACGACTTGTTCACGCAAACATCTAAAGGCTGCAACTGAGACGACATCCCACACGGAATAACGATGAGTTCAGTGCCGGATTCACACAACAGCCTCTTCAGTGAGTCGGCCAAAAGGCAACAGAATGCGTCCAGCATGAGGATGGATGGGAACGACAACAGTGCACCGGGCCACCTACACCAGACGGACTTTATCCAGTCGAGCACAAGATTCTCGTTCACTCAGCCTTTCTCATGGCATCTCACGACCACATTTTTTGGCAGCTGCTCACCTTTAGGCACCGTCTTGCACTTGAAGACGACATAGGGCGGGAGCTTGCGTCCGTTTGCCATGCACGACAACATGATGGTAACCCACGCTTTCTCGTTGCCATTGGACCGGACATAAACTTGTTTAAAGCCCTTTTCGTGCACGGTGAGAGGCGATGGCATGTCCAGATAAACCAGTGTTTGGTCAGCATTGCCGATTTGCCCTAGATGGAAGTTCTTGGACTTGCGCAGCGAAATAATGTTCGAACAATTAGAGCAGCTTTTGCGAAATCGAAGTTCGGCGGCGTAAGGAAAATCCAGCTCGGCACATGTAGCGATAAATCCAGTGCTTACTCGCTTTGAAGGCGGAGCTCGGTAGCCCCTTTTCTTTTGCAAGCTCCTTAGTTTTTGCCTGCATAAGCTCTACACTCACAGCTAGATGCGTGGCTCGCTTTTGACATACGAACTCCATCAGGGTGAGTTCAATATCCGGAAATGTCCCCCTCTCCGGGTCGCTAAAGCTTCCTCGCGCTCCGCTGCACGCGAAAAGGGCTTCTTTCTGTCAACGACACCCGTGAACGCCTCCCTCGTTGACGCCAAACCGCCTCCCGGCCGCACTACTGCCGATGTCCTCTGTGGCTTAAATAACCTTTCTCTTGAAGGCAGCCGAGTACTGTTTTCGTGGTCCGGACATCTTGGTCCTTCAATGCGGAATAAAAAAGATGCACTTCGCGAAGTGTGGTTTGCACGTGTGCTGCCAAGGTGTGCACTCAACAAGAAACGAGGCTGTAGTCACGCAGCAAGAACGAAATCAAGCCGTAGCCAGACACCAATAACGAAGCCAAGCCGTAGCCATGCAGCAATAATGAAGTCAAGCCATAGCCACACAGCAATAACGAAGTCAAGCCACAGCCACGCAGCAATAACGAAACCAAAACTTCTAGCCCAAATTTCTGACAAATTTTTGTTCGGATCCGCACACAGTACGAGGCAATAATTTGGGAAGCTAATAATAGTAAAAAAAAAAAAACTCGTATTATATGCGTGTTTTTATGGTATAATGGCGGGGAGGGCAGTGCCCCTCCCCACCACCTTCCACCATCCGGTTGCTGATAGTGTTCACTCGTAACTGCTTCCTGGGCGCTCCGATCGCGTGTAACAAGCCGCGGCTGTCAGTGTTGAAGAATAGACGGGTCCCGGGTGACAAGCAATATCCGAGCACTGCCGAGGCATTGCTTTGGTGGCCCCAAAAGGGGGGTTTTAAAAATTATGAGAAGGCTGCCGCGGCAGCCTGTCAGCTTGAGAAATCCAGAAGAAACGCTGAGGCGAGATTGCCACGTGCATCTCATCACATACTTCTCACTGGCTTGCAGGAGAAAACCCTATTTCTGTCAGCCTTGCATGCTTTAAGCGAAGCTTGCCGACATCCTTCTCCAAGGCATCCAGGTGCTCCACGTAATGAAGCAGAAGGTTCCTCATGAAAACTAAGCCCCAGAGGGATTGAATCATCTGCCAGGCCTCCTGTGAGGACAATGCTGAGGCTACCGCTTCATTGCCGACGTCCTCGCTGTCACTATTTGATGCAAGCATGTTCGCGACAATCGCCTTATTCGATAGAAGCACCTAGTTTAAAAATCTATAGCCGTGCACTTTCTTTTCACCAGCAACATTGTGCATTGCCGATGATCAGCGGGTGGATCAGCCATCTTCCGTTTCGGCGACGAGTCACACGAGGCTGAGAAGCCGCGTGGCCAGGAACGATTTCTATGTAACCAGCAAAGATGAACGCGAGCAATTAACCTGTTTGCAGAACTGCGCTGAATAAGGAGCCAGTGAACAATATATGAGCAATCTGGTAGTTGGCGTGGTCCATTCATGATTCGGAGGGTGGGGCGGCATAGAGCTATGGGTGCAGCCCATTTGTGTTCGGATGGATAAGAGGGCAACGGGAAAGAGGTGCACGGAGATGGCTGGAAAATGAGCCCGCAGTGGCTGTAGAGGCCCCTCGTGCAGCAGCTTGAAATTCTCATTTTCTTTTTTTCTTTTCAAGGATTTCGCATTTTACTACCTTTCAGCTCGGACACCCAGCAGGCAGACTTCGTCGTTATAACCGATAATCCGGAATCGGAGCATTGTGGCTTATTTAGCGGCTTATTTCACCATAGAAAACATATAAAAGTTGACAGTGCAGTAGCTTCTCATTGTTATAAGCAACAGATTGTTAAAACTGATATTGCTATAAGTGGGTTCGACTGTATGTGAATTTCACCTTGAGGTGTAACCTTCATGGCAACGCGAATTTCATATATAGCCTGCTCTGATTATTCCAAGGGCTTCCAATTGCTCAGTATTTCGGGCAATCCCCATCGAGTCTGAATAATCAATCAGCTACTCTATGTCACCTTATGCAGTTGAACCTCAATATAGCGAAGTCAGTAAAATCAGCAATTTTGTTTTGTTACATTGAAGATTAGTTAAATTCCATGAAAAGCACCAGCAGCAGTGAGCAGACACTGTCTGTTTTCACTTCAAGTCTCCAAAACTCAAGATTCTGACTCCAGTACTAAACACGCGGGAAGACAGCACACATGATGTCATGCCATCTCGGCACGCCTACTCTTTGCACACACGCCACATGTCAAGAACAGGGCGCCTGGGCTGCTGTGTGTGCTCAGCCATGTGAATCCATGAACGCGCTAGAAAAGGAGACGCATGGCAGACTACCACCCCTCCACTCGCGTTACTGTGAGCTCGCTTCCTGCGCATATGGATGGCTTGTGAAAATTGCAGCCATTCGTTATCGCGAACTGAATTTTGGAATTTCGCAAGTGGCCAAAATGAATTTGACCCCAACCTCTACTTGATTGGATTTATACAGTACAGTTTGGATTAAACAAAACTGCTGCGCGCCACAACTGTGGAAAGATGAATTATTGATATATTCAACTATTTCACAATCCCCTTCAAGTTCAATATATCCAGGATTGACTTAAAATAATATCCTTTTTTTCCCCACTCTTGCACTGCACCATCTTTCAACAGCATAAAAACATTCTTGCAAACTAAATTAACTTTTCCTAAAGTTAATGCAACAGCCATAAAATTGTAAAAAGAGCCCATATTCGTAAATTTTGCGAAAAATTGGGGAGAGTTGGCAGGTATGTACTAGGTGCCCAGTTATTAACATTTCTACTTCAGCATGCCTTGGTCCATTTTCCTCTCATGTCATGCAGTTGCCTGACAAGAAGGGCCACCCACGAGGACGTTCTCTCCCGAAACGCTTCACGGTTAGCGCCCCAGCAATAAATGTTTTCCTACAACTAAATGACCTGCAATGCCACTGCCGCAAAGCTCACCTATCACTGGACTCACCAACGAGTGCGC
Source organism: Dermacentor albipictus (assembly GCF_038994185.2). Lineage (NCBI taxonomy): Eukaryota > Metazoa > Arthropoda > Arachnida > Ixodida > Ixodidae > Dermacentor > Dermacentor albipictus. The sequence goes on along the minus strand of NC_091829.1, from coordinate 59,686,012 downwards.
GCGCGCGCAACGTGTCGCGAAGGGGGGCCCCTCAGTTGGTCTGGTAGGTGGTCAACAGTGCCGCATCCACCGGTTCCATGCATGAGGGACAAGTGAAGGAGCGCATCAGCCAGTCGTCAATGCAGTCCGTGTGGTAGATGTGCATGCACGGCAGGAACCGGACTGCATCACCCATTGCAAACTCTCCCATGCATATCACGCACCTGCAGAGGGGGGGGGGGAAACGGAGCATGTCACATCTCACTGGCAGTTCTTTGACTGGAATAAATGGCAAGTGCATTTTTTGCAATGACTACAGACAGTGAACCTAACCTTAAGAGCCAATGGGTAGCTCCAGCAATTAGACGAAGACTATAAAGGTAAAGTGTAATACCCTCGCAAGAGAATTCATGACTAGCATCCAGCCTCTCGAATTTGTGCAACAGTCGGTAAATTCACTTATGCTATTTAGTCAAAAAGAAACTCGTACAATAAAAACCAAGTTTACATAACATTATAAAAATATTCTAGCACCTGTGGCAGGCAACACCAAGTTATTGGAAAGCGTAGAATCATTGCGTTTATATATTGGCAGTACTAACTTATGAGGCAAAACATTGTAAGGTCATAAAGAAGCCTGAGAAGAAAGGCCACACCACACAAAGAGCGATAGGGGAAAATGATAAGCTGTAACAATAAGAAGCAGGAAGGCAGCAGTGTGGTTTAGAGAGCAAGCAGGGGTAGCTGGCATTTTAGTTCAGAATAAAGAGGAAGACATTGAGTTGGCCAGGTCATTTAATATATAGAGCACATTACTGCTGGTCTATTTATACGAATACGACAGCATGGATGCCAAGGAAAAGGAAATACAGTCAAGGATAGCAGTGATCTAGGCGATGTGATGAAATGAGAAAATCTGCAGTTGCAGGATGGAGTTGGTTCATACAATAGAGGGAAAATTAGAGATTGTTGGGAGAGGCCTTTGTTCTGATCCTGATGACGACGACAATGATAGACAGTGAGGAGCTAAAATAGCAGCAGCGAGTGCCCTCCCGTAGGAACATGCCTGTTGTTCAAGAACTGCCTGGACACGATTGGCAACAGGTCATAAAATACTGTTTCTCAGCTGTTATCTCCTGACACACGGAGGGAGCTCAGCGGGACGCCCCGTTGGCTGAGTTTTGAAGAGATTTGGGCCGTTGCTTACGCTCAGAGTGCGAATGCGAAAGACGGTGCCTGGGTAGACCACATCTGGACACAGGAAGGTGCATAGCATGTGTGTTCCTCTTTGCCGCCACCGGCCCCTTTATTCGCCACCGGCCAAGGGCTACTTCGGTTTGTCTGGGTCCCTGCCTCGGCAGGCATACACACCCTTCTGTCGTTTCGATGTCCCGAGGCAGCACCTTCCGATTGTGCCCTTGTCTGTTTGTTTCCTTTTCTAATTTGTTTGCTGTGGGGTGTGCGATGGCAGGCGTTGGTTGGTATTCATTCATTCATTCATTCATAGCACCCTCAGGGCTTACACGAAGCATTACAGAGGTAGAAGGACAGGTGGCCTCTCTAGACTTCTTGTTCTCTGTTCTTTCTTTTTCACTGTTGCAGTGCGCCGTTAGTAGCCACCAGTTACCTTATGAGGTACTTTGGTGCCTGGCAAACCTACCAGCAGGCATATACACAGTAAGAGCACATCCACACCAGCAATTGACAGAGGTTGCATGACCGATAGCGACTGTCGACTTTGGCAACCAGTGTTTACAGCAGCAAGCACGACCTGCTCGTTACTGTTGAATGTGGACACACAAGCAAAGCAGTTTACTATCATCACCACCACCATGCCAGCCACTTCAATAAAAAAAAAAACAGCTACATATGAGCACATGAGCTCTGGAACAACCAGCTTAGCTTGCAGCTTTGTGAAGACTGGAAGATACTCAGACCTCAATAAGTATCCGTCCCGCTAACAAGTAGTCCTTCGTTCCATTCTCTCAGTTATGCAGCAGTTACCGCCCCGAAATGTCTAGTAACTGGTGATGTTGGTGTCTGCTCACACCACACTTGCACTGCCCATCGCCAGATAAAATAGTAACTCAGGGTATTCTGGTGCCCCACTCTTGTGCCGCTGATTGGTCCAGCAGCTTCGCTACTTACCCAAAATGGTCAAGCTTCCACAAAAGCAACCATTTGTGTTCGTTGCAACTTGCCAGTGACCCAAGATGCAATGGCACTGTGCTCCCCCCCCCCAAGGCACCTTGCCCTTTGCACTCACTCTCTGTTCTTCTTGCTGCCATCATAGAGGCCCGTCGGAAGGTGCTGGATGAGGCCCATGCGCTGGGCGATCACCACCTGCTCTTCCTCGGTCAGCTGGCAGGCTGGACGGCTCACGTTGGGCGAAGGGTAGTACACCGGCATGGACACCGTCTCCTACGAGGAGAGAAACAGGAGAAATGACGGTGTAGTGATTGTGACAGTTCTGCGGCACCTATGGGGCCATAAAACTCATCACGCTTGTTGCTACAACAAAATGCAGCTACAACAAAGCACAATGAAGTAGTCATTATTCGACAAGCAGAGACAGCATCAATATCAATATACATCAATGTACAGCATGGAAACAGCATAGAAACAACATACAAGTCTTGCTAACCCCAACACTTCTAAAGAAGAAATTATAATTCTGGGGTTTTACGCGCCAGAGCCAAGATCTAATTATGAAGCATGCAATGGTGGATTCTCCGGATTAATTTTGACCACCAGAAGTTCTTTAATGTGCACCCAATGCACGCTACATGGGCATTTTTGCATTTCACCTGCATCGAAATGCAGCCGTCGCAGCCGGGATTTGATCCTGCGACCTCGTGCTTAGCAGTGCAATGCCAAACCCACTAAGCAACTACGGCATTGCCCAACGCTTCTAGATTTTCTTTACATAATCGTGTACTCCCAAACTTATGCAGCAACTAGATTTTCTTTACATAATCGTGTACTCCCAAACTTATGCAGCAACTACAGCAAAGAAACTGCTAGTATTGCTGCTGTGAAAATCTGAAAAAGCTTACCGGCTCATGCAAAATCTTGATGGTGTGTAGTATTAATTGGCGCATGGGTCAGATATGGCCACAGTGCACCTCATGTAAAATCTTCACCAATGTTATCATCGTAGCAGCCACTTGGAACTTAACTTTGTAAACTGTGCTTCTACTCTGATGTATTCTTTCTTGCCTATATCCTGTGATTACTAATCACATACAATTTTTTTATATGTGTTCTGCCAAGTTTTACTGATTCAACATTGTATAACTTGGATAAAGATTTTTTGTGGATTCCTAATTGCCAGTGATGCCTTTTCATTAATGTATTCTTATGCAACTAAGAACAAGAAATCCCACTGCAGTTTCCAACTGCAGGACCTCTTTCTGTATAACATCTACATATATGTAGATGTTATACAGCACTGTCTCTGTGTATCTGCTTCTTTCTACATTCTCCTTCAGTCACAATTATACACTATCATGAGTACATATATGTACCACCAATGAAACAATAAAATTGAATTTGAATCGGACCATATAGATGTGAGAACTGCTTCTTGGCTTCGTTGGAATTTGATGAAAGACACTTGCTGAAAGGTGCTGCCAGTGTACAGTCAATGCGACCTCCTTTTTTGTGCGTGTGTTCCCATAGAGAGCAACTAGGTCTTTCAACATAGAGACATCAGAGTTTCAGGGCTGAAGGCGGTCTCGAGTTCTTGAGACCCACAAGTATATGAGGAGCCTAGCAAACAGAATACAATCTTTAAGCAAACACACTAAAATGAATGGTTTAACATGTCTAAGATGCACAGTGGGCCTTGAGGGTTGCCACGGTGTAAGATTCAATATTTATTTACGCTATCTCAGGGTTCTTAATGTACGATTAAAGGGGTCCTGAACCACCTGTTATTGAAGTCGAGAATTGTATTTGACGTTAAAATATACTATTTCTGAAATACTTTGTAGCAAAAAGTGCTTCAATGTGTTCAGCAGAAGCAGAGAGTGGGTCGGTGGCTGCAACGCTCTGCCTACTGAATGTCACCGTGGTGCACAGTTCAAATTTGATTTGGCGGTTCATATAAGTCGCCACTCCTTCCAACATTGGCACCAACGATGCACCAAACTGAGGGGATATCCCTCAGCTTACAGTTGAGTTCACAGTTTCGCATCCATTCGCTGTGCTACAGTGTACTACACTTTTAAGCAAAATTACGCCCTTTTGGTCGTATCTTGCCATACAACAATAATCGACATCTGTCTTGACCGCATTTCCTTTCTTGAACACTGCGAGCCCGGTACTTCGAAGTCACGAATGGCATGCACGTTAGCACGAGAGAGCATTCTCGACAGGAAAGTAGTGAGCGCAGCATTTTCAAGAAAGGAAACGCAAGCAAGACAGATGACGATTATTGTTGTGTGGCAAGATATGACCCAAAGGGCGTATATTTGTTGAAGAGTGTAGAGAGCTAGATGCGAGTATTCTCATAAGTGGCACATTCTCTATGACTATTGGACAATTTTGAACTGTCAAACTAATTTTATCTTCATGTTCGCTCATGAAAATCTGGACTCACGTTGCAAGAATTCCTAACTTAACGAGCTTCAACATAACGGCGACAGACCCTGAAGGTGTGCAATTCGGAAAGCAGATTAACTATTTGTCATCTGCTGGTGCTCGGGCATAAAGTCACTTCACTCACAGATACTAATCAGAGCATCCAGCTGTTCTCAGTGAGCGGGCTCATTGCAGCGCATCACGGTGACCACGTTATCGCCGCTATGCTGGTGTGCGCACCCGCGCTCATGTACTGCAGCAGCTTGACCAAGGGACAGTAGCCACATCCAAATTGTGTATTTTGCACAATAGCTCAACACGAGCTCCAAGGCCTCTAGCCAGGAGTGGCCAGGAGTGAGCGCATGCTGGCAAGCACTTGTGTGGTCTGATCTCAACCGATTTCAATGGTTCGAAGCTAGTTCAGCATTAAATGTTAATTGAAATTAGTGAGACCCACTGGCTATGACACTGATAAGCAGTGTGGCCAAACTTTCATCTCCATGTGGGCAGGTGCATTAGCAGCCGATAGTCGGCGACAGTACAACCGTCATACTTCCGGAAGTAGGTAACTCTTGCCGACATTCGAAATTGAGATTTTCGGTTAATTCAGCGGGTTTATTAAGAGGCGTCAATAAATATACACAGTAACAGAAGGAAGAAGCGCAAACTATTAACCTGGCAAGGAGAAGCGACAGGCCTCTAAGGTTTTCCCGCCTTCGACCGGACAAATTATCGCAATGGTAGTCCCCGCCGAGGTACTACAAGCAGCTACAGGGACACCCCTTTCCTTCTCGCCTCCTCTTCCCTAGCGGCGCCCGAGGACGAAGGAGAGGGAGGGAGGGGGGGGGGGTAAGCGGAGTGCCGACGACACGGCGCCCCGGCAACAGTTCCGGTGGTACGTCCTCGCGCAGGTTTGACGTAAGACGTGCGTGAATCCTCGCCCTTCTCGTGCGTCAGCCCCCGCGGAGCGGACGCCCAACAGCTGTAGCGCGACGTCGGCCGCCGCCACGAACGGGCGGCCTCGTTAGCCTCGCCAACGAAGCCAGCCCAAGCATATGGCGCAAAGGCCGCACGTGCTGTGGTCAGCAAAACGCGTGCGTATCTCGAACACCACCAGGGCCGAGATGCTATCGTGATAGCGGGGCGCGTCACCTCGGAAAGCGCTATTTCTGGCTGCTGCTGCTGCTGCCGCCGCCGTTGGCCACGGCGGTGACCAGCTCGCTATTGGCCTCGAGCTCCACCACTGGAAAAGCTGGCGCCACCGTCGGCGTGACGTGCTAGGAGGGATCACGTGGACATAGCGGCCGCGTCGGCTGCTTCGGGCGCGCCGAAGCGAGCTGAAAACGAGCTTAAATTCCCCCGTACGCTGCGGTTTTCATTTAGTGGCGAAATTTTCACGCTTCGAGTGTCTCCTTTACAACGCTTGAAAGCACTACAATAGGTAGTGGCTGCCTTTGAAGGCGCGCGACATGGTAGGCTACTGCTCGGTGCCGCCGGGCCGGACGCACGTAACGGAGGCCGGTGTCAGCCTTATTCGCACGTAGCCGCAGGACAAGAAGCTGTGTGAAGCTTGGCTCGCGAAACATAAAACCGGCAAACAGTCATCGGCTACAACTCGGGTATGCAGCAAGCACAGACGCAAGGAAGATTTCTGCTACGGCGCCCGGTCTGCGATGTTCTGGAAACGCGCACTGAGACGCTCGCCCCGAGTCCGCTGCCCGACTAATGTCATGACGGTTTAGTCTATGAACTTGTCGATACTATAGATACTGGCAAGTTCAGTGGAGTGGAAAGGCAGCGGTAAGAAGCACATTTAAAGAAAGCATGGCATATGGTCATGTTTGTGTTATGAATTAATGCACTGGATTACAAAAAAGGAGCAGCGGGAAATGGCACGCTGAGAACGCCGATAAACATACAGTGCGACGCAACTCGAGAAATAGTATTGAAAGGTTAAAGAATTTAGAAGAAAAAAAGATTGAATCGTCGCGACGGCACATCACAGTCCCGTAGGCGTCGAAGTCTCTACAATGACATTATTTTTGAACAGCTCTGATAGCGCCCACGCAACAATGGTTGCTTGTATACTGTCAAATACTCATATTCTGCGGCCTTACGCTCACGGCACGGTGCGAAAACGCGCGCGCGCAGAAAGCGACACAGTGCGCGGACAAGCATGCAGACGCGCAGTCGGTCGCTGCGAATCTGCGCGATCGCTGCATTGAGGCTTCATTCTATTGCGCTCCATTTAGTTATACAAACACTATAAGAACATATTTTACATAGCTTGCTCTCAGCGTTTACCTACCTTTCACGCAAGAAGCCGGTTCGGGAGACTCCATTGCGACGACCGCGCGCAGTGGCGTTCACTGTACGTATTCGGTAAAGAGATAGCGGCTGTAAACGATTGTGTGCTTTCAGTTTGCCCAAGATTATTATTTAGACAGTAAGAAACTTCTCTCGTTTCGAAAGTACTTACAGAAATGTCCGGGAGAGCTCGCGCGTGGTGTTTTCAGTGAGCGCTGACAGCAAAACCTATGAGGTACGCGCCACGTGATCCCTCATACTACGCCAGCGAGGCGCTTCCGATAGAGGGCGACTCCGTAACTCCTCGCCGCCAATAGCACCCGGCTCGGGCACCCCCACTATAGCCTCGATCATTATTCGATAAATTGCAGCGTTAAGTAGTCGCGAAACTTGCAGTGTGTCACGTGGAACGCCGTAATGGAGGGATTAACTTTTCTTTTTTTCTGAGGGATTAACGTGGCCGCTGCTGCAGGCAATCGATCCCGCGACGTCGCGCTCAGCGTACGTATCTTCGGACGGTCACTTCCGGAGATGGATCACTTCCGGTGCGCGCCGATTGGCTGGTCGAGCCAAAAAAAAAAAACCGCTCGAATCACGCGCAACGCGCCGCGTACTGTATCAGTATTCGAATTTCGCGTCGAAACGCCGACGCCGGCACGCCAATGTGACGTCAGGGATTCCAAAGTATGTTTTCGCATTTGGGCCGCGTTGGCCGAGCAAAGGTTCCCGAAACTTGCCACGTTAGATATTGGATTCCTTTAGAAAAGAACGTAGTAAATCTGTACCGCTATATACTTAAGTAGATCCTAGAAGATGCCCCCAAAATCCATGACGTCACGGCGACCAGGCGCGGGCACTTCGTTCTTCCGTTCTTGCGCTTTTTCTGGCTTACCAAACGTCTCACCGTGGTAAGAGTGTTGTTTTTGGAGTCGTAGAAAGGTAATTTAGTGATGCAGAAGAAATTTTATGCGAGGCATACTAGCCGCACAACCACGCTCTTCCTTGCTGCGCCGCGCGCGGCCGCGTAGCTACCATATGACGCCATAACAGCTGCAAAAGCGGAGGCTCAACTCGTGCGCTCGCTTGCGGCCGCGTAGCTACATAGCCGGGTCTCAGCTCGTGCGCTCGCCTGCATGAGTTGTTTCTTCGTCTAGCCGAACCAAATATAGCCAAGCAACAGCAGTTCACCAGGCTAAACAGTGGTTCAACAACTAAAATAAAGGCTAGTATGCTTCGCATCCTGGGCTTAACCTTAGCTAAGCCACAGCCATTTTTTCTCTTTAGTGTCCCTTTAAGAACAAAGGTTAAAAAAAAGGAAAGAAAAAAAGACAGAAATAAAACAGACGTGCACACGGCAACGAAGCTGTGACGTCGCAATGACGCAACCACAGGCGAAAAACAAAAGCGCACGACGGCGCAATGACACCCGACCCGGGCCTGGCACGCAACGACAGTCGGACTCAAACACCGGGCCCGAGTGGCTTCTCCTTTGATGAGCTTCGCTGCACGATGGGTTGGAGGGGGGGGGGGGGGGACACCGCCCTTCGGCGTGCGTTGCCCCGTGCGAAGCACTCCAATTTCGCAACGCACGCGCGAAGCCCGCATGTCAGTGAACCAGCGAAACTGCCGCTCGTTCGCATTGCTACTGCGCGTATAGCTTAGTCGGCACGGCTCAGCTCTTTCTTTATATCTTCTTCGCAGATCCTGTTCATAAAAAGAAGAAGAAAAAAAAACGGCCTCGAAGGACTTCGCTGTATCCTTTAACTACGCAGCAGCAGCAAACGACGGCTACTGTGGCCGAACTGTTTAAATATATATATAAATTTCAGACAGAAGAATACATGACGTTCAGAGCATCGATCACTTTTCATGACAAAACTGCTAGTTGCTTCTGGAATTAAGGTTAAAGGCAATTTGTCGCCGATCGAGACCTCGTTCTCGCGAATTGCAAGCAGCAGCTATAGCAGCGCGGAAGAACATGTATGATGTTCATCGAAGGTGAAGACAAAACGAAAGAAAGAGAAAAAGAAGTACGTAAGAGACCTCATCGCTACGAGTTTGATTAAAAATATACAAGATTACAACTTGTATAAAAATGCAATTGGTATACAAGCACGACACAGGTACAAGCACAGTTCACGCGTGGCCAATAAATAGCACCCGCCGTGGTTGCTTTGTTTGCTTAATGGCTTTGGCGTTGCGATGCTAAGCACTAGGTCGCGGGATCAAATCCCGGCCGCGGAGGCCTTATTTCTATGGGGGGTGAAATGCAAGAGCGTCCGCGTACCGCGCATTGGGTGCCCGTTAATGAGCCCCAGGTGGTCGAAATTATTCCGGAGCCCCTCACACACGGCGTGCTCACGACGGCGTGCCCGTATGTGAGGGGGCTCACACTACGGGCGCGCCGGGCCGTATTTCACCCCCATCGAAATACGCGGCCGGAATTTGATCCCGCGCTGCGTTGACCAGTGAGAAGTACAGCTCCTTCCGAATAAATGCCTCACCGACGACAAGCGCCTCTTCTTTTTGGGTGGCATGTCGCCTCCGGGCCTGCTGCTGCTGCCGCGATAAAAAAAAAAAAAAAAAAAAAACTGGGCTACGCTCGCGCCGACGGGCCCTTCTTCCTCCTCCTCTGTACTCTCCTAGGTGGCCGACAATGCCATGGTCATGGCCTTCCCTATACACGCGCTATGTCCCAAAAGTTCGTTCAGTATGTTAATAAAAGGAAATTAAAGCTATTTCACAAACATTTAACACATCCATGTGATCAGCTTCAAGATATTCCACATTCGACTGGTTTCGCCTCTAATTCCATTGCTGGAAGCACGCTTCTATGTCCTGTTCTATTGAGCGTTTCAGCGGCGACGTAGTTTCCTTTCGAAATGTCGAATGCCTGAAATCCCGCCCCCGAAGCATCAGTTAACATTTGGGGGTGGGGGGGGGGGGGGAGGGTGTAGGCTCCAATCGACGCTGTGAAGGTGGTTCGCCAGCGAAGCTACGGTATATCACCTGATCCGGTAGACCAATGTGGCGTAGCCTTGAACTGGGTCCTGCCGAGCCTGAGCCCGACGCCGTTGTGCATACTGACGCTGCTGTTCCTTTCGTCGTCGCTGATCGTATTCGCGCTGCTCTTCAGGCCTCCTGTCTAACTATCGTGCTTTGGGCAGGAACCGCTGCGTCCTTCCCGGCCCGAGCACGACGCCGTTGTGCGCATTGACGTTGCTGTTCCAGTCGCCGCTCACCGTTTTCACGCCGCTCTTCGGGAGTGCCCTAACTATGCGTGGCCTTTCCATAGCGCCATCACAACACAAATCAGTTTCTAGGCGGGTTCTTCTTTTACATATGAAAGTATACTGAAGTCATTCCCTGTATCGTATGCTACAGCTGCCGCTGCTGAAACTGTAATCTTTACCGGGAAACGCTTGTGACGAGCGCTATGCGCGAAGGTGAGCTTTCCGGTTCTTTTTTTTTCTTTCCCCCGCACGTCCGGCGCTGCCGCGAGGAGGCGAGCTCCTTCTGGCGGTGATGCAAGAAACCCAGTGGCGCGCGCCTTCGTCAGCGATTGGTTGAATTGTCTGTCGACGGAGACGGAAAGATGCCGGGATCCTTGTCACGTACAGCTTCGCTGTGAAAACGGGTCAACCAAGTGTCGACGCTAAGTCAGTCTGACGCACATGGTGGTTCAAACGATTTTGATTCAATATCGATTATATTTCTCTAGCCTGCCTTTCTCCTGGTCATTATTTACTCATTTCGCGTCTTATTCGCATCGCAACGCGCAATTACGTCGACCTCGCCTTCCTTGGCATTGAGGATGGGTTGACCTTTTCTCTTTTTGACCATGAGGCCTGGTGGGCCGATCCGTATATGGCCCTAATTACGCCCGTACCGTTAATTTTACGTTTTAGCTAATCGTCGCTTCTTGCGGGCACCGGAGAGGCCATCCTCCAGACACCGCTACCTTGCGCGAGCCCAGCTTAGACCGCGCCCAAAAGTGTGCCGTACGCCGGCTTTGCCTCAACGTGTCTATCCTTACGGCTGTGCACGCTTTACAAGAGTACAGTGCTGTGTGGCTAATTTTCGACTGTATAGGGGCTACTCACGACTGCACCATTAATTTTACCTACTACGCGTTTAATTACACCTTGCCTGGTTGAGACCTACACTTTGATGCCATTCCCGCCTCGTTATGACCTTCTGTATGCGCGAAGGGGATTTTATTTTCGTTGTTGCTGGAAGTGGTAACAAGATACCCAGATATGCCAAACCCGCGTGAAGTCAGCTAAGACCTTGTAATAAAAAAATTTCCAGGAGACTAAATACAGCTAGTAGAGAGGGTGTTTAAGCACAGTGATGGAATTCCGTGACAAAACCTCATGCGATATCAACGCGGAGTGTCCAGAGCATTGTCGTAGATGCATTCCTTTCGACAAATTCGGTAGCACGCGGCGCGCTCGATTACTCAATGCTTCAGAATCTACACGTAGAAAGCTCTACTGAGGTTTCGACCTTCAGTTACACAACACGTGGTACACGATTCCATGGCAGCCAGAAAATACGATCACTATATCTTGGCACGGTAAAAGTTTGGGCTAGTTGGTGGCTCTTGCACTGCGAGCATGTTCACCATGCTTACAGCGCGAAGCTACAGGTAAACAGGGACAAGAAACAGACGGACAGCGCTGACTTCCAATTTACTTTATTCGCACAAACTTGTACAGGACGGCGCAATGAAAACACCAAAATGGAAGTGCAGAATCATCACTGTCATTTTTGCACACCACATGATTTGACGTTTGTATTTGCTTTTGTATTTCTTTTTCATGTGTGCATGTGTATGTATAAATATACGTACAAATGTAAATATTTATGTATTCTGCCCCTTCTGCTTGGGCCCTCATTTAGGCCTGCAGTATTGTATAAATAAAATAAATAAATAAATGTAAAAGTAACAATCGTGTTGCCATTAGATGACGACGGTGCTTCTGTACCTCCATTTTGCTGTTTTCATTGCAGTCAGCGCGGTCCGTGTTTGCTTCTTGTCTGTGTCAACATTTAGCCACGCACTGTACGCGTGTTCAGGACCAACACGGCAGACTTTCTATTTTCTTTGTTATTTCGCGCTTTATTTTTTTACGCCCCTTGCTCTGCGACTTCAGTTCGATCTCGTATTCGCAAATCCAATTTCCGTCGCCGGTGAAGACCTCTTGCAAGAATTCATCGCTGTCGTCTGGCTTTCCAATCGGAGTCAACGTTCAGCACATCGCAAAGTTTGCTCAGAAGCAAGCAGTTTCTGCACCTCCTTGGCTAAAACCTTTTTCTTTCACAAGTTTTCAGTCCAATTCCAGCAGAATGAAGACTCTCCCAAACTAAGAGCTTCTTTTATCGCTCTTACAGTCATTCGGCGGTCCCTGAGAACAAGAGAACCCACACGGTCCGTGTTTTCGTCTTCGCAGGCGTGATGGAGGGGCGTCCTGATCTTGAACCGCCCTTGGGGTGCTCACGGCCCTCACGTGAGTTACCCGACAAGATGGCGGAGCAACGCCAGCTTCCGGCGCCAATGAGCTTCAGAGTGACGTCAGGTTCTATCGGTTTTATTGCGTTAGCAACTATATGCACACTCCAGGCGCATTCGCCGTCGGCGTCGCCGTCGCCGTGAGGTTTCGCATAAAGTCCAAGGGAGTTAAAATCGTCGCCGTTGCTATATGGAAAGCGTGCGAGGGGTAGCCAGCGATGGTGGCTCAATCTCGCACACGCAAAGGAGGAAAGAGGTGAGGAAGCGCGCCGTCTTGCGTCGCGCGCACGGCTCCGGAAGGTGGGGAGGGGGCGTTCAACTCGGGCTGCTGCTGCATAGCCGCACTATCTTGAAGTCATGTGCATAAGTGTTTGTGTTCGTGGACGAGTGCGCTTGCGCATACGTGCGTATGGGTTTGTGCATGTGCGCTTGTGTGTGTAACTGCACGCGTATGTGTGTGTGCGAAATACACAATGTGTAAGTGCTGTTCCTGTGTATGTTCGTACGACAGTGTGTGTTCGTGTTTGTCAGCATGTTTTGCGAGCGCGCATGCGCGCGTACGTATTTCATACAGTCGGCAAAGTTTACTTTTACGTGCAACAAACCTATTCGAAGTTTGCTCAGTGGTTGCTGAGAGAAACAACTTCTCCATTCCCGTGTATTTATTTGGATATAAACTTCCGAATAAATCTTCCTCTTAAATAACTATAAGTTAGAGTTTAAAACTTTCCTTGCGGACATATTACGAAACCGAACGCTTGCTTTTACCAAATTCCGACTTATGACTCACTTTTTCCCGGCCGAGCGCGGGATATTTCGCCAAAATCACGACGGTTTTCGCATACGCGCTCCAAGGCGGTACCGCGGTGGTTAGAACCAATATGGCGCCGGCGGAGACCGTGTCGCTACCCTCAAATAAAGACTGGTTTGGTGTCGAGGCGCCCCTAGCGTAGGAGGAGACACGAAGCGTTTCGGCGGCGGCAATATATACGGTGTGTGTCGCTACACTGTCTCCCCGCTAATCGCATTAACGTCGACCGTCGTCCTGAGATGGCTTCTGCCGCAATATCTTTTTTTTAGGACTCCAGACGAACGAGGCCAGACACACCACAGGCGCGAGGTGGACGGAGAGAAATGCGTTCCCGGTCAGAAGGGACGGGTAACAGCTAATTAGCACGCTAATTACCTAAAATGTTTCTGTGAGCTTTCTTAAAAGAAACGCTCGTTCTCGGCACTTCAGGAACTGACCGGCGGGAAATCAGTAGCGCCCAGTGACCTTACACGAACCGCACAACCCTGCTGATTGGTCATCGACAGCCCATCACAGAGCGGCGTCGAGGGCACCGAGGCACGCGAAAACAGAGCTTATCTCCAAAACAGCGCCGACGTACGTGTGCAAGTGCAGCGCAAACGTGCGCTCAGTGTTGCGGCAATGGTACACAAAGGACGGACACGCCACGCCGAGCTATCGGACCCAAACAACGCGAACGCGCCCCGGTCGGACCCAAACAACAACGGCGCACGCGCAGGCCGCGGCTCTGCGCCCCCATTCGACGTATCTCGGTGACGTCAGAGATCGAGGGCGTGCTCAGTCGCGTTATACCGGAACAAGGACAATCGCAGTTCAGCTTGCTTAGTTTTCTTTTTATCCATAAACACCGAGTGCTAATTCGGTGGCTACCGCGTTGCACTGCCGAGTTAGATATCGCAGGTTTCTTTGATTTCTCGTCTCATTTTTCTTTGAAAACAACGTCTGCCTTGGCTAGTAACCGCCACTTTTTCCGCATAGGATATCCTGTTTCTGACGTCTGTTTCTAGCCTCTATCGCGGGTCCGATTCCACAGATGGTGCAATCTAAATATAAGTTTCACTAGGTATGTGCCCCTGGGACCACTGCGCATGCGTGTTTTCGACGACCATTTTAACGACATTTTAGGTATGTGACACTGGGGCGACGTGGTACGTACGTACAACTGGGGCCACTGGGTATGTGATGACTACGATGATGATGTTAATTGTGATGATGACGCTGACAACTGGTGCCAAATAGTTGGAAGGCGACTCCACCTTTAGCTGGCATCGATAAAAACGCCAGCCCTCCAGCACGGCTCTCCCAATAAATTACATGGTTCGTACACCTCATTATCATCCCCAAACTCGCCCACGGAGACATTATCTTTCACCGACTTCAACTAGACATCGAATCGCCTTCCTACCATTTTCTTTTTTTTTATGCTTTCTCCGGGATATTCGTTTATATACTGCTCCATCCCCCACGGCTAGGACGGAACATGGGTGTCCACCGGCTACACCCCCCCCCCCCAAAAAAAAATACAGAAAAAGGTATGGCCACATTGCAAACTCCATTGTCACCCTGGCTAAACAACATGATAGGTCGAGGCTTTGAAGAAACTCGTCGAAGATGCGACGACCCTGCACACAACGCGACACTGCCGACCGGAGATGCGCGACCGTTTACACAAGTCCTGCTGTATGACGAAACACTGCCACCCTACTACGCGGCCGCATGCGTTCCCACCGCAACTGACACGCCACCGCAGACGGCTGCTCTCCGCCTACACTTTTCACAAGTCGAAGCCAGTGGCAGGCGCTTCGCGTTCAACGATTCATTACTTGTAGCATTTCGTTTCGAGCGCGATCAGAATATTTGACGGCAGGAGGTGACATCTGTTGTAGATGGATCATCTACCTGTAACCGCCGTCCCAAGGACAAGAGACGTCGCTGGGGAGCGAGTCTATGCTGGCTCTCCCGTAATCGAGAGTGGACGTAAGCGTGAAATGGCTACCGGCAAAGCAGACTGGTTGGAGATGATACTAGCCACAATCTTACGGCACACCCCGCCACAATTTTAAAACGGGCGTAGTGCACGTTTACAGCCCGCCACGCCACACCCGCGACATACTCTGCACTGGTCCATGTGGACGCAATGGTTTCCTGTCACAGACATAACCTCATAGCAAGTACATCGTTTCCGTCAAACGACCATTCGCAGCGCCGGGGACGCTACCGGCTTGGATACTGCCGGGGAACTCGCGGACCGCTGGCGTTGAAAAGGGGCGCCCAGCGCCAAAAGATTACAATCGAGCGTACACAGTTAAAACTCGATCTAACGAAACCCAATTTTACGAAGTTCCCGATCTAACGAAGAAAGTTCCATTCCTCGGCAAGTACCCATAAGGTTCAATATTGCCATCGGCCCGAATTAACGAAGCTAGCTTCCATTAAACCCGATTTAACGAAGTTTTTTCCAGAAGCAAATGAGTGAGAGAAAGCTGCGATATACCTCTTAATTTTGACGCAGACGGGTTTTTCTCCGAGCGTGCGCTCTAACGCTATCGCCTTAAAAACCCCGCCGTGGTTGCTCAGTGGCTATGGTGTTAGGCTGCTGAGCAGGAGGTCGCGGGATCGAATCCCGGCCATGGCGGCCGCATTTCGATGGAGGCGAAATGCGAAAACACCCGTGTACTTCGATTTAGGTGCACGTTAAAGAACACAGGTGGTCAAAATTTCCGGAGTCCTCCACTACGGCGTGCCTCATAATCAGAAAGTGGTTTTGGCACGTAAAACCCTATCGTTTTTTTTATCGCCTTAAAACACTTAGGCACGCCAGTCACGGCGTTATAGCTTTATTCTGACGAGGCTGCCCGCCGCGTCCGTGCACGGAACAACGGACTCGACAGTCGCTAGCGCTCTTACGTACAACATGGCGCTAGGGGCGGCGGTAGTTGGGCCGTCTCCGCGGGCTTTTTTTTTTGCACGCGCAGGCGTGGGTTAGCGGCAAATACAATGCCGCGCGGTAACTTTCGGGTGTCGCCAAGTTACAATTTCGGATTTCGAAAGACCGAAATAATCCCTTTCTCGATTTTCCGAACTTCCCGATTCAACGAAATAATTCCAGCGCGGCCGTCACTTCGTTAAATGCTGAGTTTCAACTACAGTGCCCTGTATCTGCCCTTTGAACGTCGCTATTGGAAACGACCAAACTTCAGCGGACTAGCAGTTACAGCTTGAGCGATATTATGAACAAACATTTAGAAGCGCTCGAAAGTAAATATTTTCTGTAGCTTGTTTGGGCAGGTAACTGGCGCACGTAACGCGGTCTTGACTGGTTGCCCGGATGTTGTCGTTCGGGCCCCCGGAAAAACGGCTCTGGCTTCTGGCTCAAGGTCACTCGAAGGTCGCCGAGAACGGGCGCCATAAGCATTTCATTATTAAAAGACAGTTCGCAACGCAATCGGCCACCAATGAACCGCGGCCTCGATATGCTTGGGACGTTTCGCAAGCCGGCCATGATGGATGGATGGATGGCGGCTATACCCTTTATAACGGGCGGCGGCTGGCGCCACCTAGCCTTTTGCTCCCCCTCCCATTTTATTATTATTCTTTTTTTCCTTTCTTTATATCTTCTTTTTCTTAACCTAGTTTTGACTCCCCTTTTCCCCCCAATATAACTACATAAAACAGTGATGCATACAGCTAGCTCCGGGTGGCCCGACAAGGAGGAAAAGGCGTGCGCGAGTGGATCGTGCCATACGCACTATGTACACTTTCCAAGAAGAAAGAGAAGGGGGGGGGGGTGAGTGTTAGCTCTCGGCTCCTTCCTTTCGCCGGTGACAGAGAGAGAGAGAGGACAGGTACAATGCGACAGTCGGAGGAGGGGAAAAAAAAGAAAGAGAAAACACCTCGGGGCACGTACAAGTTGCCGTCAGCAACAAGTCACGTGACCGGCAGCGTATACCTGTCGTGCGCGAAGCCGCGTACGCTTCCCCCTCTAGGTGCAAGAAAGACAAGACTGACGGCGACTTTTTTTCTTTTCTTGTCCCCCCCTTTCTTTGTCGGCGTATAAGTGGCTGCCTTTTGTTTTTGTCCCTTTCCGGTCGAGACCTTGTCATTGGATCGCCTGTTCACTTCCCTGGATGTAGAGAACCTGCATTCGTAATTTTCTCTTTTCCCGCGCAACCCGCAGGACGTGGTTCCAAGCAGAGGGATCCGCCAGCAGCGACAACTTGACGCGTCACTCAAGCAACCAAGCAAGCAAACAAGCAGCAAGCGATGCTACGGCACTTCGTAGGCGTTTGTCACAAGGGGGAGAGTAGAGGTTGTCCGCTCATCGTTCATTAAAATCAGTCTACACGGTAGGCGTGTCCTCGTCTTACCCTACAGTGGAAAGCCACATAGCTCTCGTGTTACAAAAAATTCGCCCTCCCCACGAAGTTCTAATTATTATTATTATTGACATACGTCGGAGTTCCACTCCTGTATTCTGTACGAGTACACATGACCGTATCGTGCTGTACGATTAACTCGCTTTATGTCCACCTACTGCCCCCCCCCCTTTTTTTCATCCCACTTCTTCGTCAATACCTCATATTACGCTGTCTGCCACATTTGCCTTTCTTGTATATTGTGTTTTGAGCAGTAGTTTTACAAGTGCACAATCACAAAGGCTCCACAACTTCCTCAGGCGCCATAATAAACATCTGAATTAAAAATTAAATTTCTGGGGGCTTACGAGCTCAAAACCCCATACGAGGTACGCCGCAATGAGGAGACTGCGCAATAGTTTCGACTACCCGGAGGGGGGGGGGGGCTCATTTTGAACGCGTGCCCAATAAACGGCACATACGGGCGTTATTGCATTCACCCCCCCCCCCCCACACACACACACACATCGAAATGCCGCAGCCGGCATTTGAACCGGCGCCCCCTCGGTCTCAACAGCCAAAAAAACATTTGAATGACTGATTAATAATTCGGCGGAGTGACCTGGGTATGACCGACTTCAAACGTCAAGCGGGGACCGCATATTCTACCGAGGATCGTATTTTCCGAGGATTCCTCATATCCGATTCCTCACCGTCCGTTCCGCCGAATGGCCGATCCCGGAGACAAGCAGTGGCGTGCGGGGTTTCGCGCGAGTCGAACGACGTAGTGCACAAATAACGTTAAATTAAAAGAGAAAGTAATATTTAAGAAAATACGAAGGAAAAGGTTAAGCGCGATACCACGGGCCCTGCTGTTCTCTTTCACTGCACACCGGTGCAGTACGAATCCAAACACCAAACACGAAAGACGTTCAAAGGAAGAGAGATGGACCAGGCTTGCAGCCACAGAGAAAGGGAATGCACCATTGTACATCACGCCGCCCTCCTTGTACCCTCCTCTCATTATTACGGTCCGAAATTGTTCAATACGAACCGACTAGCCCCCCGAAACACGCACTACCGAGTCACATTTCTTTTATACGGCGGGCCATTTTGCGAACGTTCGCAACTCCCTTCTCAGAACGCCAGGCCTATTTCTGACCTATTGTAAGCGTTTCCTAAAGGTGAGAGTGATTTTGTGGGAGTATTCTATAGAAGGGTAATTTACTGATACAGTTCATTACTTTTTTTTTCTATTTAGTGCCCCTTTCATTCACCGTCACAACCATTCTCGAAGTCAACGGACAATCGCAAAAAGGAAATCGCAGTGGAGAATCGCTCGTTTATTTTAATTGAAATGTAGAGGTTAAAGGGGCAACGAAAGTGGACGAGACGACTGACCGCAGGTGCGATACGAGCCCAACGACCTCGCATTACGCCCGTCGGCCGCGCGATGCTCTTGCAACTTGTTGCAATCGGGTCGCAAGCCCCAAGGGTAGCGTTGGCCTGGCGGCCTGGGGCACAGCTGGAAGCATCCGAAGGTCCTGGCGAAGCATGAGTCGACTGCTAGCAGAACAACTTGTTTATTCTAGCATCGCAAAAGAGCGGCCGGTCAGGTCGACCGAAGTGGAGAGACGGGAGAGCACGCTACTCGACGGAAGAATTCGGAGCCTCTCTCTTGGCGTCCGGGGGCAGCTGCTTTTATACTCTCGGAGTCGAGGGCAAGAAGGAACGGCTCGTCAGAGGCGCACGTGACGGCGGGGCACGGACACGCTGAGAGACACGTTGAGACAAGTGACGCATCCGCGGGGCCGGCGCCGGTCAGACCTCCTCGCTTCACAGTTGGGGGAGCTCCTCTCCCCGGCTGCCGCGCTTTGACAAGCGTGGGCATGCACACACACACACGCGCGCACACGAAGACACGTGGCATTGAAACATGCCTGGACGCGCTTGGCGGGAAGCGTTACGGCAGCGCTGAACGGGCCAAAATGTCCGCCGCTTTGAAGCGAAGCCCCGGCGTCCGTTGCATCCGCGCCGGCTATACCGCGCGTCGTAGGCGAAACGTAACAAACTGAATCACTCGTGTAGCGCACAAAGCAAAACACGGCTAGAATTAATTCTCGGGTTTTACGCGCCAATAATCACATTATTATTACGAGGCACGCCGAAGCGCGCGCGAGACTCCGGGTTAATATTTCGACCGTCCGGGGTTCTTTAACATGTACGCCTAAATCTAAGTGCACGAGCGTGTTCCTTTCTTTTTTTTTATTTTTTTTCCATCCCGCCCGCACCGAAATGTTGCTGCCGCCGCGGTCGGGAATCGAACCCGCTCCCTCGAGCTACGCACCGCAGCGCGACACGGCTGAAAAGTGTCCGCTGACAAGACGGAGACGACTCAACTCTTGTCACAAATCTTTCCTCTTTGCAGCTGGTGCCTCTGACAGCGCTATCTTTTTACGATGCGAGTCACTCCCCGAACAAGAAAGACCCTGCAAAGGCAACAACTAGACGTTGCTCGCTCACGCTCGAGAGAGTGAGAGAGATAAGGGGAGTGGAAGCAACACAGGGTTCTACATGCGTTTGAATCGTTAGTACAATTACAAAAAAAAATTATAATAAAGAAGCACTGGACTACAGTGCAAGCACGTGAACTTCCACCTGTCTATACACGAGCGTTCGCCGAACGTTAACAGCTCGGGCAGTTTGCTAAAAAAAGGCACGCGATACGGGTGCCGCCAATGGCGGATCGTGTATCGTTTTTTTACAACCGTGTTTTCCTCGGGGCTTGCTTTCCTGACCTCCGCCGGCTAGGCAAGCGTGTAGGCACATAGAAGGCTCACGCATTACGTATAAAAAAAAAAAAAGAAGACGGAACAGAAAGCAACAGGCCTAAATGGTGGCGTCTCGAAATAGAAGGCTATCGCCGTATGTGCCGACTTGGACGGCGGTCGCGTCCTTCTCCAGAACTGGAGAAAGGGTATTAGAACAACGGAATCAAAAGAACAAGTTCGTTATTTTATTATTATTATTGCCGTCTTGTCATATCAACGGCGAGGCTCACTGATTTTTTTTTTTTTAATGCGCTTAGCGACGTTGCAGACAGGGAGGGGGGCTTCGATACGACCGGTTCCTAGCGGACTTTGACAACAGCGTTATCGGAACGTGGCGGAGCCAGAGGCGGCCAGCCTGTATATGCTAACGAACGCCCCCTCGTTCCCACAGAGTTAACTATATATTAACTCAACGCCTCGTTCGATGGCCCGGTTGGGCTGGTTTACGCCACAATCAGTGCACGTTTCAAAGTAGAAAGATAACAAGCTGATGCCACGCAATCGACTGTCAAGTTTATTTACAACATGTACGAAGTACAGTGTTGAAGGCCACCCTGGCAAGAAAGCTGTAAGCATACAGCTTGACGAGGCCAGGGGGGGGGGGGGGCATCACCAGGCAACATCAGCATCGCACACATCCGCAATACAAGGAATAAGCTTTCGTAAGTAGCTTCGTAAGTAGTCATACGTAACGCAATACAGGAGCGAGATGAGTAGAAAAAAAAAAAGAAAGCATCTTCAGGACAAGGCCTATAATCGTGCAGCGACACACTACAACCATGAAATACTTGGTCTCAGATAGTGATGATGACTACGACCCCTTGAAGCTTACCGATAACGTTTATCACCGCACAAATCCTTTAACGCCTTTCGACTCCCATTACACACTAATTCATCGCTCACGGTGTGTGCGCGTTGAGCAGTCTTTAGCGCATCGTTACCGTTCGACCTCTGCCCGCAATTGCGCATGCGCGCGGACATTATCCTGCCTTGATCCTGCATCATGCGCAACTTGAGGGAAGCTGCAGCTGTTATCGGCAACGCACTGAATATTTGCGTCGCGTCTTCTGCTCACGACCCTATCAACAGGCAGGGTCTTATCCTCACTAAATCGCTATACCGAGACTTCAGAAAGACCCGACAGTTTCCGTCTGCTGGCAGAATCGAGGGAAAAAAAAAAGAAAAGGTCGGGCAGCAACAATCGCATAATTAGAAACGCGTCCAGACCGCGCTGCTCCTTCGGCAACCACCCCAGCAACGGCGTATACTCTTCTTCCGTGACTCATCGCCGCCGTCTGCGCGTAGCGTGCAAAAAAAAAATGCGGGAATCGCAGCAGCTGCTCGATGGGAGCAGCTAATTATTCCTTCTCTTCCTTCTTTACTTTTCTCCCGCCATAGCCTCCATCAAGAACGCCCTCCCCTCCCACAAGCTTTCCGGCTGCCCGGGCTTTCTGGTTGCATAACGCCCAGAGCTAGGCTACTACAGAAAGATAACACAATCAACTACCAGCCACACACAAAAAAAGGAAAAAACAGAACACTCAGCCAAGCAGACGTGGAGAGATAAAGCAGAACAAAGATAAGAAATTAGGCTAACTAAACGAGCGCAATGTCGTATGCTGAGAGCGAATGTTTGGAACTAGGCTTTTATGGTTTGCTTTCCCCTCCAGTGAACGAGCGACGTCAGAGAGAGAGAGAGAGAGAGAGAGAGAGGCTATGACGGGATTAACCAAAGGAATAAACCGTCGAAATCCCCGCGCTGCCCATTGGTTCAGCGTTTGTTGATCGCTGCTCAAAAACATGTTCTGCTGAACAGCAAGAACATGCGGTGCTTTTCGTTTTCTTTCATTACGATAATAAAAGAAGCGGCGTGCCTCTATTTTAACCATGGCTTTCTGAAACGACTCTGCATGGCTAGTAAACCCGTGGCCAGCCTGACCATCGTCTAAACGCTGAACCTAACGCCGAGAGAGTGCGGCGCTATCGTGTTCTATACACACGACCTCGCTCGAGCGACGACAATCGTACACGGGGCGATCGTGAATAGGAAGCAGAGCAGCGGTCGCGAGAAGTAAAACAAAAACAGGCCCGAACAAAGCGAGCAGGAGCCCGTGACGGCGGATGACTCGACAACCAGTTCCAAGCGAAACGTAACTGGTCCAGACGAGGCAGGAGATACGCGATACCTGGGCAGACGCTAGACAAAAGCTTGCGCCCCATTATTGCGAATTAAAAGCCAAGTACCAGGAAAGGAACAACGCAATTAAACTTTGCAGACTTCGGCTTTATGCGAGGCCAGATGCGCTGCGCACGCGACAGAAAAGCACGCACCTGGTAAGGCGGCGGGGGTCCGAGCTGATCAGCTGATGAGTCCCTTGTGCCTTGGTTATCCCTCAGCAGCGAGATGTCATCGGACGACATCGACTTGAGGCAATTTCCCATGGCTGGCCAATGTGCGGTGGTTGAGCGTGTTGCTTCAGAACATCAGCAGCTGGCAACGGCGAGGGCCGACGGCTCTCGGAAAAACCATGATAATCCGGGAACGGACAACACACCGCGGCGGCCGTCCAAGTCGTCAGCGCGTCTGGTGGCAGTAGGCCTAACGTTGAGACGTGACATGCCCGACGACGTCGTCCGTCGCGTTTACGCTCGTCGGACTGGCAGGAAACTCGGTGGTTTCCGGGCTAATTTGGCACTCCCCTCTGCCTGGAAAGGGTCCGAAGACTCATCGCAGGACGTGGGAAAAGAATTTTGACGGAGCCTGCCTGAGCTTAGACGCTCGGCACGACTGATACGCTGATTACACTCTCGCTCCTTCGGAAGTCCTCCTGCTCGTCGGGTCGCCTTTGTTTGTCACAACACTCATCGAATCGCCCAGACGGCGCGTCGCCTTTTGTGTCGGTTCGCCCGAGCTGGCGCAGGCGTCACCGAGGAACACATATCTACGCGCTGTCGATTAGCGAGCAAAGCACGAAAAAGTCATCGGCCGATGCATCTACGGTTAGCAGCGAAAAATAACAGTAAACATGACCGACGATCACTGCGCGAACTCGCGACGGACCACGACCGCTGCGCCTCGCAGCGGAAGAAGCAGTAACAAACGTTCAAATTTTCGGACTCCCGCAAAGATAAATACGTTCTAAAAATGCTGTGAAAATGACAAATTACTCTAAATAAAATGCACTTGTTCAAAACTTTATTGAAATAAAGGGACCGAACATTTTCGGTCGTACGTAACTTTACGTAGCAGACGACAGGTTATCGAAAAGCAGTGGCGAAGCATTGGGCAGCAGCTGTCGACGACAGCAATTTACACACGTCCCTTGATTTTAGAGCACTGTCATCTGGAGACCATGCAGAGGACAAATTTCAGAGAAGTCAGAGGCAGGCAGCCACCCTTGCGACAAACAACGCTGCCGTACGGAGGCAGGCCGTCGCCGATGGCGCGCTCAGCTCACAGTCAGCAACCGCCGTTCCGTGCCCCTGATCAGGCACCAGCTCGAGCTGCAGCTCCACCAACTAGGGGCCGAGGAGCTCATACAGCATCAAGTGGGCCTATGCCAGGTATACTGAAGAAGCCGAAGCCAAAATTTGAGCAGCAGCAGCAGCAGTCACAACAGCCTGTACATCAACCCCGCCCTCCACTTCCATCGTGGAGGTCCAATGCGCCACATCCTCGGGCTGCTCCCACTGCTCAAACGGGTCTCGCAGCTCAGCGCCCGGCGTTTGGAAACATCAACAGGGCTCAGCCAGTAGCTCAGTTCATCCCAAAACGAGATCAGTCGAGCACGGCTTACAGAATCCCGCCGCAAAAGGGCGTCTCCACCAATGTTCCTGAAGCGGCAGGACGAGCCGTCAGCGACGAAACTGTCGGCTTTCGGATTCCGAGCTTCGGGGTCGCTTCGGTGAAAGACACGCACGGCTTGTGCGAAGTGTTTGGCGTGCTGGACTGCGCGCCCACTGCGAGCCGCCAGGGGCTGATTAAGCATTTCACGCTGAGAGAGGAAAGGTCGAGCGTCAACTGCATCTTCTACCAGACGGACAGACCACTCGGACAACTGAAGAGGGGCACTGTGCTCCGCTGCGTCGGCTTCATGAACCGAACCGGACAACTTTGCGTGGTATCAACGCGTCCGGCGACGGATGACGAGAAGAAGTTGCTGAACGTGCTTTCTACGATCACTGCTGTCTAAAACTGTTTGACGTCCATCAATCTGTTTTAATTTCCTCCAACGACGAGAAGTACTCGGCGTCCCTTGTTTCTTGCGTTCCCCGCAGCATTTATCACCTCGTCTTTTCAAAGTTCGCTAATAAAGTATTTATGCCCTCACTTTGGTCGTTTATTACCAGTGTCACACGGCCACTTTCGATCGCAATCGAGCACGATCCGAATCTAAATGCCCAGCTGCATTCGGCTCACTCCCGCAATTGGCGCAAAACAGGCCAATTGCAACCTAGAAATTCGATTTCGATCGGGCTCGATGGCGAACGAAAGTGCGCCGTGTGGTGCGACACTTCCGTAAAGCAAACTCCAGTGACTTCCATGCAGAAACAGAAACCTCGCGACGAAACCGAAACTTTGCCACTGACGCCACTCACTTCGAGGCGTCACAAAATGGAAATGGCCACAATGAAAAGTAACATGGCTGCAGGTGCCGTATTTGTCATTGCGGCAGGCGTTTACGTTGTGAAGTAACACGGTGATATGTTTTTAACGCCGGAACGGCGCCCGCTTGGCTTTTAATCGCGCGTGTTTCAGTACTTCGGAGTTTTTCGAATGGTTCTGACTGTTCTGTGTCGGTGGAGCCGCCGATTGTGCGAGCTTGAGAAACCTTGACACAAACTACCAAACCGATTTGTTTATTCGTACTCTGCCAAGGCATGTGTGTTCCGGAGTGGCTGACGAAGTGCTTTTTGTTTATCGTACTTCTTATTACGCTGGTGACGGTTGGGAGTCCAATCCTGTGGACTCGGTCCGTACAGTGAAGACGCGAAGGACATTCTGTTCTTCTCATGGAGTGCTTTTTTTTCTGTTACATGCCCTGTTCTTTTTACTTTGTCGCGCATTGCGCCTGTATTCGAAGTATTAATCTGATTCGTTAAGTATAAGTTGCCTGAAGTTGTGCGTTTACTATTTGATACACAGCGCAGAGCTCAATTGCTGAAGCATCCGTCTGAGAATTGTCTGCCTCCAGCGTTCTATCTTTACTCAGCAACGTTTTCATCGCATTGCTTATAGCAACCATGTGCTGAATTATGAAGAAAAAAAGAATACCTAGTGCTCGAAAAACAAAGGGGAATCTGGGAACATTTCGTGTTGTGGTTTCGTTGCAACTTCTGCGGCGGGACCGATGGTCGCGTTTACTGCAAATTTTCGGTCGCTTTCGCTAGCTGAAACCTCGCGCTGTGTTTGTCAAAGACTGCCGTGGCCTCTTGCAAGGCATACCATAGAATAAACAACCAACTTGGCACATTGCGACGGGATGCCGGCCGGCTTACAATAAGAGTATTTCTTTTTCCCGCATATCGCCAATGTGATGTCAGTGATGGTGCAGTTTCTTTCTCTCTCACTCCCCCCCCCTTTTAAAATTTTTATTCGTATTGTACCGTAGGCTTGCGATGACCTAGTGCTTTGATGTTGTGCTTTAACCAAACAGGAAGGTTGAGGTGGTGCTGTGAGCATATGCCTCTACTTGTAGTGTAATTGTAACATCCAACCCATGGTGTCTTTCGTACCACCTGCCTTTTACATTTCTATGCATACCCGGCGAGGAAACCCGTCTGTCCAACCGTCACGTACGACGAGATCGCTTTCAAGATAGGACCCGCAGCAGTGAGCGAATTGACCTTTGTGCTGCTTCGAACTCGATCCCGCTTCAAGGCGAACTAAGCGGCGAGAACAGAGCACGCACGAAGCTATCAGCACTCTGTTTCCATCGCAGATCGATGCTTTCAAGATAGGACGTGCGATACGCGGCCGCCGCCGGAGTACGGTTGATCACGGCTGATAACAGTTCGCATCGAGAAGAGGCAGCGTCTTGGACCACGTCTGCGTACGAGGTCCACCAGACGTGACACTGCTAAATTACTTCACATACTACAGCACGCATCGGCCAGTGCTCGTCTTCCACGAAGCAGCGGCGTCATCCTAACGCGCCATCGTATAACACGAGTGAACATTGCTACCACTCACCTCTTCTCCATCATCTAATGCTGGTATCAGTTAACATTTCGGCGTTGCGACCACGCTTATCGGGTGTTTCTCGCAATTATACCAAACACAGCAGCACACGATGACAAAACAGCAGGTGATTAGTAGCAAATGCTTACGCATGATTTAGATAACTCTCACTGGAGATTCTGTGTATAATATTTTTCTTTGCATTAGTCGATTTTACTGAAATTGAAGTCTTCTGTAACATTTTTTTCATTCCTTTTGTAGTAGTTATGTTGATATGCTGCGATGTTTGACGTGCATTCCTATCTGAACTGTGTGTCAGAATGTTGCTAAAATACAGGGCCAGTATAATGCAACGATTCCTTTTAAGTCATTTGTTTCATTTACCTTCCACCAATTGGCCATTGATAATGTAGGTACACAATGTGGGCCGGTGACTTAAGTGCAAGAAGCAATGAAACTCAAATTGAATTGTTACATTATTTCTGCCCTGCATTTCTTGTTTGAATGAACTGCCTGTTTTATGGTATTAGTAGGTATACCAGTGTGTATATTGTTGTGTTATCGATGAATTATTATTGAACAATTAGAAGTAGACACGAGTGAAGCAACATTCCAAGTCTATTTGTATGTGTGACCATGCAAAAACAATGTCATTTCTCATTGCCCAGTGACTCAGATATGTGCACACATACAAAAAAAAGCATTAAGAAGTTAGGTAAATTTTTCAATGCCAGTTTTTTTTTTATTATTTAGTACAAACTGAACCACAGGTGGAGTTGCATAACATCACAATGAGTTTGCACTTGCCGAGTAAATTTTGTAATGTGCTCAAAGATTAGATTTTTTTTGTGAGATGTACCACTTTAAATCTGGTGCTCTTAATTTCATCATAGACCACCGATTAAACTTAAGCATAATTAAACAAATTGTTTTATTGTGTTCAGTCAATCAATACATCACTATTTTTTGGGTGAGGTTTCGTGGTAGCAACACTACACAATTTACTTTCGTTTCAGCATATTTAACTGAACTCGATATTGTGCTCGAAGGGGTTCTGTGACACTTCGTAAGGAATTCACAGAATGAGTCTTGTATTGACAGACATGACCTTGCAGATAGTTTTGCTTTTACTGTGCTCGAAGCCTTGCCGGCATGGAGTACTGCCTGTATTTCCTTGCCTGTCATCGTGCCGAGTGTTAGTATTGGCATAAACTTCGAACCATTGTGCTCCATTGTGCTGCCTGATCTCACAGGCAATAGTGTTGGTGCATTGGTATTACCTGCCACCACATGGCGCCACTGCCTCATCACTCCCGATATTATTTTTTGATTTTTGGATCAGCAGGCGGCACCAATTAGTCATGGTGTGATCAGAAATCCGGCTGACAGACGCCAAACTTGATGACGCGCCACAATAAGCACAAGTGGCAGGGATTTCAAGAAACTGAGCAAAAATAACAGTAAGCAGTCTTTCAAGCAAGATCGTAGCTGCCTGTACTGGAATGATGTTTGGCTTACATGTTCATGGGACGATTGTCCAGCATTGAGGCAGGTTTACTTATGACGTTCAGAGAGTGTTGCAGGGCCCCTTTGCTTGGTCTCAAAGACTCTTGTTCCCAATGGGCTGTGCATGTTTGCACCTGACGGCATTTCTCTATCCACTGTTCTACGCAGACGCGGACACCATCGTTCTGGGAGCCGTGTACTCCCTAGCGGAGTGCTTTGAGCCCCTTCCCGACGAGGAGGTCAGGATACAGTGCCCGCACTGCTCTTACAACTGCACGAACCGCGCCTACCTGCGGCGCCACATTCGAGTCCACACGGGCGAGCAGCCCTACCACTGCACTTTCTGCTCGAGGAGGTTCAAGGACCGCAGCAACCTCAACCGGCACCGGCGCTGCCACACTGGCGAGCGCCCCTACGAATGCGAACACTGCGGCCTGCGTTTCAATCAGACCAGCTCCCTCAAGACGCACGTGCTCGGACAACACAAGCAGTGATGACGCGCGTTTGCGGTGGCTTGTGCATCGTATGCACTTTCGCTGTGACGTGCTTCGTGCGCCTGCAGCCAACCTGTTAGAGAGCTTTTAGCATGATGGAGACCTACTGGTGCAGTTTTGCATTGGAGTACCAGAAGGCGAAGATGTGAACAGCAGCACTGATGGTCACATCTTGTGATGCTACAGTTAACCGAACCTATTTATTGGGACGACCGGCTGTATTTTACTTATTAGCTGATGTACATGTGACACAAGCAATATAATTATTGCCGAAGAACTTGTGTGTCTTTTGTATTTAAAAAGCAAAGGGTCTTTAAGCAAAAGAATGCTTCTAGTCAGTTATGCACGAGTGATCGGGGCATCACAAGATGTCATCACAAGTGCTGCTGTTGTGTATTCTTTTATTCAATTATATGCTCGTACATTATCACTGTGCTAAAATCCTCTTTATGTTATTGCACCTTTTGTTAAGCTTTCGCACCACCCCGCCTGTATGCCACTATGGTAACACAGTTCAGCTTTGCTGCCGAACAAGCTCCGAGCTGAAAAAGGACAGTAGGAAACTTCATGGCGAAATTCACTTCTATACACAGTGGCTAGATATCCGTCTTGTTTGCTTGTTTCGAGTGCACACTTTAGGCAATGTTTCTTTCTTTCAACAAAAGTGACAACTACTCACACTTTGTCAAAGATATTTAGCACCTTGTTCCAGTCTTCTTGGAACCTCGCAATACCTACAAGTTGTAGAAAGCAGAGCCATGTAGGGAAGCCAGCTTCACTGGGGCCCACTCTACGAGATCTGTTGATAACAAGGCATGTGCCTGTTCTCACTATCTTCTGGCAATTTTCATGCATTTTACTTCACCATTATGGAAATTTGCTGTCTGCTTTGCTTCCATACCCTTCCTTAAGTACCTTTCTTCACACTCTGCCTTTCTATTAATGGAAGACGACATTATTGTTAGTGATTGGTGCATTGATGTGCCCCTCACCAGTAGAAAGTGTGAAGCACTTTTCCCCAAAGAAACTGTGGTGTTGATGCGTATGTAGGGCATTACAGAAAAATTTATGATACACTATGTCACATTGTGGCTTGTGCTGCAGCACTGAACACTTCACTAAGGGTAGAAGACAAAGAAAAAATTGCATTATTATAAGCATGTGCTAGTGTTAGTCTTATGGATAGTGTTTTGCCCTGTGCGTTCTCGAATTAAGCGCATCAGTGAAAATACTTTTCCAAAAACAATACGAACAACTGCCATTTAAGGTGTCCCTCACCCAGTCACAGCGGAAATTTTAGTTATACGATGCAAGTCATCTTAAAGCAAAGCTCAGAGAGTGTTCTATCGCAAAAATTTTTGAAAGGTGTTCAGTAGTAGCGGAGGTATTAGCCAATAAAGTGTTGTGAGGAAAACGTGCAAGGAGGTGGACTACCCTCACCACAGCATAAGCTCTCTCGTTACTCTTTTGTATAGACGTTACTCTCGATTTCTTTCTGATCGGAGTGGAGGGCTGCGATTGTCCCTGCTGGTGGTGAGACGGCCTCCTTCTATGAAGAGAGTGTCTCGGTTTCTGTTCAAACTTTCGGCCATTCTTGCCGCGTACATCAGTATATTACCTTGCACACAATCGTCACCTCATGATTTGAATGCCGCATTTGTTTGCAAACCTGGTGAGGGACCCCCACGTGCTTAAGTTAGCACAGCTCCGATTCACGTTTTTGAGTGGGGAGGGCTGTACTGGCTAGCTTAAATTTTTTTTTCAATAGCCAGTACAGCTGTGTATAAGACGCTCAATAAGTCAACATTCATTAGGCAGGTTTTTTGACCTCTTCTTCAGTGGACATAAGATTACATAGAAAACAGAATATATTCTACAACTTTTTTCTTTTTTTATACCCACATGAAATTGCTCATGGAATGTATGTGCCGAGTCATGGGAGAGGTTCATGACTGCCTTAGTAGTGCAAGAAAGATGACACAGGTGAAAGAGCTTTTACACAAGAATGTTTATTTTTCATTTTTTGCGGTGTATTGGCGGTTAGAAAAAGCGCTTTTTGTCGGGAGTCAAGTTTAGTTTGAAGTTAGTGCTTGTCCTGTCGTTTCCTTTTGCCGTTGTCTTCCTTGCGCTATAAGGAAATCATGCATATATACTTGTGCGAATCTGCTAAAATTTCAGTTCTCCTATTGGGAAAGTTAGTCTAAGATAACCTTCATACCTGGAAACCGATGTTTGTGGTGTACATTAAGAGTCCGGAAGTAAGATTGTGTTTATTAAAGAATTTTATGTCAACTATAACTTACTGGCACACTCGGCAAAAAAAAATCTAGAATAAATTTCCGTGCCGTTGTTTATGCATATGTCAGTTACTGAGAGAATTGCAGGAGATTTTGTTAAATGGAAAAACATGGACTTGAACGCATGAACTTTTCTTGAGTGATATTCCGAGACAATGAAAAGCCTGAATAAATTACGCAAATTTACTTCTGAAAATTGTGCAGTGAGCCTGTCATGCCAAGATGATTGTATTTGTAAAAAGCTCAAGCTTATGTTTGAGCTTGCTGCTTGTTAAAGCATGTTCGTTAGAGGAACACTAAAGGTGAATGTTAAATTAAGCTGCATTGCTAAACTACACTCTTGGAGCACCAGAACCGTCACTTTTAACATAGCCGGAGTCTGGTAAGCCAGAAAAGTTGCAGAAATGAAGCACAGGCCTGAAGCTCCCATGCCTGCTCATCGCGATGTTCGGAGATTTGGACTACATCTGCTTGGGACTCGTTAATAGATAGCTGATTAACAAAGATTCAATTGCAGCCTAAAGGAACCAAACACCCGACCTAGCGAGCTTATAGAACTCTTTCTGAATAAAGGTGCTCAAAACAGTGGAATATGTTTTGAAATCTATGACATGATGTAACATGCCAGTGCTGCAGTTTGTGCACAAAATACAAAAAGGTTAACATTTTCTTTACATTATAATGAACTTATTTCTGCCAAAGACAGGCAAATAGATTCTTGAACAAATTAGACCTAATTAACGTAGCAGTGCTTTTTAGGAATTCTTAAATGGGGCAGGGTAGTGACAAATAATGGTTCTTTGTGACCTCATTCTGTTTGCTGTTTTTGTCTAGTACCGTGCATGCCGTATGCCTCTGCTGCTGAATGGTAGTGTGGCCACTAAGTTATGGCTGAAAGGTGACTTTGTGGATTCGGAAACAAGTCCATCAGTGCTAAAGGTCGAGACTTTGTTAATAAAGAAAGTAGATAGAATTGGTGCATGTCCTGCCCTTCTTGTTGCCCAAGCGTTTGTGGAGCTTAGTGTTGGCAGATCTGTTTTGTAATTGGCTGATATGTGGGCTTGCAATCTACTTGGCCTTCAGTATCTAAATGTCCAGAGAATCCAGGGGCTGCTTATGCGAAGTCTGAACCTTGAGTAAACTAACGAGTGGTAAAAAGGATTTTGATGGTAAAAAGTGCAGAAAACAAAGACAGAAAGACACACACCATTAAGCGCTGTCAGTCCGTTTTCATTTTCTGTAGTGCTCAACGTCAGAAGCCACGTTGAATCAACTAGCCCAGTGTCGCAAGCCGAAAATGGCCTTGCAGAAGTGATGGCAAGTTGTCACGGTGACATAAGTAAACAGTTTCTGCCTAGTGCTGCCCCTTTATTAGTTGGCAACTTACTGGCATATCATGTGAAGCCTTTTAACTGCGAATAACTTCCCAGTGTGTGAAATGACCTCGCACAAGCAACCCCTGCACTAAAAAATTTGTCTACTCAAAATTGCTAGCTGTGTTCTCATGGTGCTTCTATAGTCAAGGAAAGAAGCTGCTGTTGACTTGTAATGCCTGTTATTGCCTTAATTGAATACTGAAGCGTTGTGTTCTGCTTTATGCAGGTCATGCCTAGATAATAGAGCACTAATGGAACAAGGTAATGTTGCTGTAGAATGCCAAAGAGTAGGTATCGCATGGTAGAGGTTCAATTTAGATGCGGTCCTCAGAAAGACGGGCTGCCACATTGATGGATGGACCAATGAGAACATTGTCCTTGGCGTTCTTCACTTGGAAATTTTATTCAGCAGTGCAAAGTGACTTTTCTATTCTTTGGCAAGTGCAGTTGTGTAGAAGGCTTGTACATTTGTGTGGAATAACTGTTAAATTTAACATTTAATACACTTGGCTATGTGCCAGACCTTGCAAAAAGAATCTGGCTGTTTAAAACGACTCGTACATATAACTTATGGGCGTTGGTTTGCCCATTTACCCTTGTAAAGATTCTTTGTAGTAGCATCATTATGGTCATCTGGTCTTCGGAAACACAAAACTGAGCTTCCTGCCTTGCGGACTATTTGCATGATGCCATTTCTTTGCTCGGAGGTTTGTAACAGACCAGCTCTGTGACTCCGCTGCGTTGAGTGAGCAAACGCACATATTTTCACTCTCCCGGTGCAAAGTTTTGCTGCCGTTTTTTTGTCTCTTCGCAACTTGCCTTGCCCGTGCAGGCACCCTGGCAGTTCCCTGGAACGCGAGGTCGCGGATGGCCCTCGACACCATCCGCAACCGGCGCCTGATCCAGTGCGACCAGTGCGGCTACCGGTGCAGTAGCCGCAGCTACATGCGCATCCATGCACGGGTGCACACGGGAGAGCGCCCTTTTCGCTGCAGCCTCTGCCCGAGCGCCTTCACCGACCCCAGCAACCTCAACCGGCACAAGCGTTGCCACACGGGCGAACGGCCGTTTGTGTGCCACCACTGCAAGCAGCATTTCACCCAGAGCAGCAGCTTGCGGACTCACATGCTATATCAACACGGGCACATAGAGTGACCGCTCTTGCTTCGGATGCCCACCATTCCGGGGGGCCCCTTTAACAAGGCGAACCATCGTGCCATGTGTCAATGCAACATACCGGATGACGCCTTTATTTCCGACGAGACGATGCCTACCTCAGAGACATCAGTAGCACGACTGGAATGCGTCGGTGCTGCCTTTACAGTAGAATCCCGTTGATACATCCTGTTTATGGTGTTTTCGTAGCTGCTACACCATGTTTTTGTTGTCTAAGCACAGTGCCTGTGCGCTGCTAGCTTCCCTGAACTTTGAAGTTTTTTTAGCACTTATTGTTTTCTTCTTATGGTTTTGTAAAAGCCTTACCACCAGTGTTCTACTGTAGTGTCCCGTGATAACAATGCTGCACTACTGCGCTTTTGGACTGCAAAACAAGTGTGTCCTGGCGTCTTCCTTCAAGACTGGTTCTTTACAACTAGTGGCATTCGGCCCGACACCACCAACTATATGCACTTTAGTCACTATTCCTGCTTTTTTTTCTTTTTTTTTTACAGTATATTTTGTTAACACTGTTCTATGCACAAGAAAAGGTGCAAGCTGTGTTCAAGTATGCATTGTTCTTGCCGAGTCAAGCTGGTTCGAACCATGTATGCCGAACCGTTAGCTGATGAACCTGACGACATGTCCTGCATCTATCCATCATGGCATGCAGAGTGAAGCGAAGTAAGCATATGGCTGACAACTGTAATCCGGGGGGCGCGGGGGAGGGAGTGGCTTGCTCTACCTTTAAATTTCACAACATGTCAAATTTAAGGAGTAGTGGTACACATTTTCAAAGTTGTAAAAAGCTGTATTGCACTCTTCTTGTTCACAAAAGGAAAGCACTCAGCTAGTGTGAAGTTTGGGAGATATGGGTTATTTTAATTTTATGCTAAAATTTGTCTCAGAATGCCACAATTGGCATCATCGACATTATTCCAATGTCATGACGTGGAGCAAGACAATTGCTGGTGGTATGTGGCAATAAGGCATAAATAAAAGAAGTATAAATAACATATAACGAATACAAAAACGACGCATAAGATAAGTGAGAGCAGCACTTATTGAGCACCACACGTGAGGTCTTGGCAGTGCTCACGTGTGGTGGGACAGCAATCGCAGGAAGTGTATTGGGATATAATGATGCATTCACCCCGTGTACTCAAAATGAAGCTGACTTGTCGAAACATGCATCATGGTAAATTATTTAGCCTGCATTTTTGTAGGTTTCATAGGGCTCAGACCTTCATTGAAGGAACATATGCAAAAAAAAGTGACATTGAATATGGTGCATTAGTAATCCTTTAAGATAAGGCAGAGTACAGTTAGAAAGAGCAAGACAGAGCAAGCATATAGGAGACTTTGTCTACTGCCGTTGTAAAATGAAAGCATCACATCTGCACAAGCTAATTTTGTTCCAAAAGCCATAGTGCATAAAGGAATCAAAAAGGAATGGGAAAAGTGACTGTCTCGAATTGGCTTGAAACTGCACTGTTGCTTGCACCGCTTCATTCATTCATGCCTTAATTCATTGAATCTTGATTATTTATTCACATTGTGCACCAGCTACAGTGTCGCCTTCGTCTGGAATGCTGATTCGCATTGTTGACAGCATAATTATGCAGTTGTTCCCAATAAGAATCATGTGTAACGTGATGTGTGCATGGTGCACTTGATGCAAAGCAAGAGATGAACAGCTCTCCAGGCTGCATTGTGTTTTGGCACCTTCTCTGTTTAGCCACAACTTTGTTACAGCCACATTGTTACAGGGTCACACATGTCAAAATTCTTCCCACCTAGACCTACGGCGCCACAGGGTCAAAGACTCTTATGGTATCTATCAAAGTTTGTACCCTTTTCTTTCACCAACAGGACTTTGAGAACTGCTGAAAACTAGAATTCTTACGACTCCGAGTATGCAAAAATAAAAGCAATGCAAAAATAGTACAATCTTTGTGATGCTATAGAACTTCGTGCTGTATGTGCAAGTTTAGTTGGTGATGAATCCTAGAGATTTTTATAATCGTCACTTGAAAGCTAGTCGGACTGCTACATTGCACTATGCTAGGGCTGCCTTTCAGCCAGAGCTGCTTATGAATGCAATGCCTACAGAAAAGCTGGTTTTAATGTGGCTGCAAGTGGTTTCCCCACAGGTGCTACAAAAGTTACAGAGGCACTTGTCTCCTTACGTGCATTGAATGCGAAAGCAGTACGACTCTTCCTCGTGATACTTTTAACTTGGTCATGTGCTCGAATCGGGCAAAGTCAATCTTTAGGGTGGGTCAAGCCAATTTTGGGAGTGGGCCAGGACGGTTTAGAATGTGGGTCAACTCAATTTTCGAATCGGGCAAAATAAATTTTTTTGGGTGTGGGCCACGGCGTCCGTCCGACCCCGTGGCTGTTCGCTGCGGGATTTCGCAGTGCGGACTGCAGCAGGCCCAGTGTCGGGAGTGCGACATCGTCACTTGGGTTTTGGTGCCATCGGATGTCAAGGGCGGACACTGGATTTTACACTTCACGGGGCATATAAGGCTTTCGCATTGAAAGGAGTGTGATCATAAGCAAAGAAAGCACAGATGCAACGTACGCAGGCGCTCTGTGCACCCAGCTGTTTCTCTCACTTCTCCCTCCTTTCCGTTCTCATGTTTACATTATTTCCCATATTCTACACTTCTTTTCACATTCCAAAACACTTTGCTCTGGAATAACACCAGTGTCCGTGACGATGTTCATGACAGTGGGCTCTTCCCACCACTGAGCTCAGTTGGATTCATATGACGAACGTATCGTTGGGCCTTTTCGATTATCTGTCCCCGACAGTCCCGGACTGTTCGAGACATGGCACACGCAACGCTCATTGGCTGAAGAGACTGTCGGGCAGTCAGGGACCGTCTGTTATTGTTATTGATAATTGAAGAGGCCCACTGGTTCAGATTGGGCACGAGTACATGACTTGGTGGCACTAAGTTGCGTCACGAGCAGCTTGCCTATGAAGCATTGTGGGATTCGTTACCACTTGACGTCACGCTGGTCCATATACCGGATCGGCGGTCCGTCGTGTGAATCTAGCTTTGGCAACCGTTTGCTGTGCTTCATATAAGCACTACAGTAAATAGTAAATTTGTGTTGCAAGGATTTACTGCAATGGCTGTCTGAGGTTGCTAACCCACTGGTTAATTAAAATGGGAAAAGCACCTGCAGTCGTTGAATACACGACTGTGGGAAAATAATCTGCAGCAAGCCTCTGTCAGGTTGTGGCGATGGCATAAGTTAAGCGTGTGCTACCAGGAACTTCTACATCTGGGTCTGTTGGCAACACTATCAAGAAAATACCTATTGGCCAGGGTTGTAGATAGCAAAGTGACTGTTTAGGCTGTAATGCCCAATGTATCATTCATGCTGTGCCGAGTTGGGTACTTCGAAATTCTGATTTAGGCATGGGAAACAAACGCACAGCCTACAGTGGCACTTTTCATATGCTGGAGAGAGTTTTCAATGGTGGATAGTTCAGCAAACCAATTTCTTATTAATTAGTGTAATGATGTAGGTTTTATTTGGGTAACATTTCGTTGCTTCTTTTTTTGTACAAATGCTGTCTTCATGGCCAGAAATAAAGGTGAACAAGTTGTTCAAATTTTACTTGACAAACTCTGGTTTGGGCATTACAGGGTTAAACTGTTGGTCCAGTTTGAGGGAATGCAGAAGATGCACTTCGCAGCATGTTGACTCAGCGTGCACAGGGGCCTTAAAAAATAAATACCAAAAATGATAAGAAAAAAAAAATTGCATAAGGAGCTGAGGTCAGACCCCTTACCCAACCTTGTCTAGTATGCGACTTGAGAAAGTCTCTGGACTCACCTCGGCAACAAGGCACCATTGAAGCATTGGCGACAGCCCCACAAAATGCCGCAGGATGAGGATCATCCCCTCCTAATAGGCTAAGTGATGCCACATATCACTACTTGTTGCTGGGCCAGTTCATACTTTTTAAGATGTGTTATGATGCAAACCAAAGTGAAATACGAAACAAAGTGAAACATGCATTAAAGGTAGATGACCCATTACTGTTAAGAACTCGACAGATGCAACCATTTTTCAAAACCTGCACACCAGAGGTTCCACCTTCTCAGTTGATGTGAGACTCTTTCCTGTTCTTGTTGTATTTCACTTTCATTCGAGTCTTTAACACGTGATAAAGCAGCCAGATTTGCCTTATGATTAAAAGCATGCTGCTTTGTCACTGTGAGGATCAACACAACACTGCCGATGTCAACATAAAATACTGATGGTAAAGGTCGTGTTTTGTGGAGACGTGGAGAAAGTGATCCTAATATAGATTTCGCAACAGTTACTTCCAGCCAATTGTGCGAATTTTTCGGATTAGCCACGTGCCATATTTGCCAAAGATGCACCAATGGATTTGCATCTGTTTGTCAAGATGGAAAAAAAAAAAAAACTTCCAGCAAACGTTTTCGAATTGACATCCTGCAATGCACATACATACTTCTTTAGCTGAAATTTTTGAATATTCTTTACAGGAACTTGAAGCACTCGCGCATTACTGGGCTAAATGCATAGATGTTAACAGGGGCCACATGGAAAAGTAGCCTTATTTCAATTACTGCTGCTTCCCACTAAATCAGACTGAGAATGTGTGGAGTTAAATCGGATGCTAATTTATACCAAACAAGGATGCCAGCAATCTGATGTAATGGCATTAACCAACTTATATAAATGCATCTTAAAAATAGCACAGGTTACAAGCAACACTTTTTCCTAGTGGGACTCGTGCTCTCGACAGACTGACAACCATACTCATGAAAGCACCTCAACTCGATGCTGCTTTTCAATTCTGCAGAGCAGAAGGCAGCACCGACTCATTACTAAGGTTAGGTAACACGCTGAAGTCCTGGACCTTCATCTAACAAATAAAACTGAAGAGTCGAAATTATGTCAGTGCTTTTTTAAGGTCATTTTTAAAGTAACTCTTCAGTGCAGGAAACAACAAAGATGCTGTCAAAGTGCAAGTGATTATTTTAGCAAAAATATGGGGCTGCCTTATTAAGCTAGCTGAGGTGCACTCAAATTAAACTCACTTTAAACATACATTTCCATTTAGAGTACCTGCTAAACACCTCGTGACAGTTTTGCAGGGCTGCAAGCAAGGTCATAAACAATAGGGTATTGAAGTGTGAAGATGTCCTTGCTTCAAAAACAGCTTTTCTTTTTTCTCATTTGTCCATACATTTTATCATCTTAAAGCCAAGGTGCTTGTACCGAGCTTGTAACGCACTGACAGCGATATAAAGTTCCGAACCTATACAGTGAAATGACGAGCATAGCCTATGCTTGAGACACATGCACCAGAAGTGCTAGGATTAAACTTTCTTCATATGTGTAGCACTGTGGCATTTCATTGAAGGGCCACTAACGACATATGAAAATAAATTGACAAGCATGGCGTACGTTACACCTGGTAATGGTGGTGGTAATGTAGGAACGGGTGGAACTGAATTGGCGTACAGCTTCCATGCGAGACAGTTCTCATCTCTTCAAACGTGGAAGCTATGCTGATTCAGCATCTGTTCCAGGAAACCAAAAGCGCTGTCAAACATCACCGGAATACTTGGCGCAGTGACAATCAAGCAGGAGCTCTGCCCCCTGTAGCTTTCGCTTCACTGCCAGAGAGAGTTGTCCTCCGTGGCATATTGACCAATCGTCATCATCACCAGCAGCAGCCAATATTTAAATCCCCACTGCAGGACAAAAGCCTCGCCCAGCAATCTTCAATAACCCTTGTCTTGCATAACCTGATTCCAAATTGTGCCTGCAAATT
Organism: Dermacentor albipictus; assembly: GCF_038994185.2. NCBI lineage: Eukaryota > Metazoa > Arthropoda > Arachnida > Ixodida > Ixodidae > Dermacentor > Dermacentor albipictus. Next base: position 59,646,785 of record NC_091829.1, on the reverse strand, counting down.
TTATAATTTCATCACCCAACCTAATTTTATGCCATTCTCGACTGTGCTTTCCTTGGGTACAAGTATGTTGACTACTCACTGGAAAAAAATGATAGAATCTCGATGCTGCCATTAATACCTGTAGTTGCTGCACTGCTACATTTTTGGAATTACTTGTCATTGTGCTGCTATGGTAACTTGGTAGATAAAAGGGACGTGTGAAAACAGCTTCTGCTGTTTACAGGAATACCAGAGTTTTGCTCCGAGGGCCCATTCATAATTGCTGAACTTGCCAAGTCAAACATTTAGTGCACTTTCCTAGTCTACTATAGAGAAGCATTGTTTGTGAGCCGAGCTATACACAGCGGCGGTGCTGCTCACAATACTGAACAAGAACCTAGCTGTGAGGCAATGGTGATGTGAAGTTAAAAGACATCTGCTTGCACTTGAGGCCTTCGTTGCTACCATTATAGCTTCACAACCGTCACAAGAGCTGAAGAAACATGTATAAAACCTACACGCAGTTAACTGAAGCAAGCATGGAGGTTGTATAAGGTTGTCAGTTTTGTGGGCCTGGATGGACGTACCACACTTTTGGGATGAAACATGACAGGGAAACAAGTAACATGCCTTTTGCACATGAATTCTTTGAGTATGCAATGTCACATCACGCATTTGGATTGGATTTTGACTAATGTGCAAGAGACAATATAACACCAATGTCAAATGAACCGGACACAGCAGAAGCAAAAATATGTGTATTAGTTAACCCTAAATTAATGTACATTATCTGATACCGACAATATGGATGTTTTGAGAGCTGCAAGAACCCATAACAACTGCCGCTGCAATAGCTGAAGCAGTTTCAAAAAGCCATGCTGATGTTCAAGAACAGCCACATTTGCAAATGCCGCAAGGGACGAGAAGCCAGACAGGGCAACATCAAAGCGCATGTTTTCATGTCATGCTTGTTGAGGGTCTTGCTTTTTACTTTGAAAGCTTACGAAATCTGTAGCATTTCCTTTTATGCTTACATTTGCCAAATAGTGTAACAGTACCAGCAAAATGCGGTGAAATCGCTTTGAATTCCTCTTTAATTTTCACAAACAGTTTTATTAGTGCGCAAACAAACGACTACTTTCACTGTTAGGTTATAGTACTGTCACTATCAAACTTGACCCAAACGCACAAGTGATTGGCTTGTGTAACAGCCAGCGCTGTGAAGCATTGGCGGCAGGATCCAAGTCATCCCCGTAGACAGGCATGTGGTACTTGTCCACAGCAAAGGTTTACGTCTGCTATCAACAGGTGCCGCATGGATTGCGGTCTTGGCCAACATGCTGCGGTGCTGGCTGTTACGCGAGCTACACTCATGTACTCAGATCAAGTCTGATGGCGAGAGTTCAAATGTGCAGAGACCAAACGCGAACGACCGGTGCAGAATGGCCTTTAATACTTGCTACTCAGAACTGCCCTGAAAGTAGCAGTTCTGGTCTAACAGTGCACAACACCGCACAAGCAACAGAAACTGAACCCTCAAACTGCTGCAAAAACCCAATAAAATTGCAAAGAAAAAAAAAAAAGTTTAACACTCCTTTTCAGCATATTGCAGGAATTATGAACTCTCACATGCCTACGCCATGTACTGCGCACAACGCAGCCCATGAGATTATTTTAAAAACTGGACCTCTTGGCAAATAAAAATAAGGCTGAAAAAGGTAGGGCCAGTGGTTTGTTTATTATGAACAGTTTGCCTGCCAGCAGCCCTACAGAAACAAAATCTGCACCTTCAGAAATGGTATTTGAGGTCTCCTCTGATGATCACCGCCCTGATGTTTGTGGAAAACTGCCTTCAAAGAATGTTACTGTGCACACCTGGACAGACTTCCAACGCCTTAGGGGGAGGGCTAATTCTGTAAACCTGAACTCTGCACAAACCCGGCTGTTGATAAGAGCAGAAGCACATTTACAATGCTATACGATGGTAAATTTTTGTTGCAACAGCGCTTGCGATGCAACCGCACTTTGCAGCGTGAATGCTTTCTCTTGGGGTCGTGGGGTGAGGTCTGGATGTCACGGGACACTGCTTCAATGCCCGAGATAGCAGCAGCCATTTATTCATCTCATTACAAAAGATAGAAACATGATACAAAGGCCAAGAAACCACATTAAAGCAGTTTCTGAACAAACAAAAGTAGGCTGTGACGAAGGGACAGGAAGAAAAAAAAAAAAAAAGGAAGGAAGTAGATGTACAAAGAAACAGAACTGACAGGGAGAACAAATCGGACAACTTTCTCTCTTGCATCACAGGGTGAAATTCGATGGAGACGATCAATGTGGTGCGAATGGAGGGGGGGGGGGGGGGGGTGAGGTGTATGGTGATGGGGGCACATTACCAACTAGTCACTTTCCTCAGTGTCGTCATCGTCGCTGATGTACCGCCGTACGTGGCGACTCTTGCGCTTCTTCGTCTTTTCCTGTAACATCCGGCAAAGAGAGGCATGCGTCACAAAATGAAGCAGCTGTACCAAGACGCTCGTCACTTGGCTGTATTCACAGATATGGCGACACTTGAAGCTCTACCCAGTCTACACTAGGCAAAGGGCAGCAGCGCCCCGAAGTGGCTGCTTGATCGATAGATTGATTGAGTCATTCATTCACTGAGTGATTGATTCGTAGATGTAACATTCCAAAGCAACACTACTGCAGTGGAGGGCTCGGGATTAATTTTGACCACCTGGAGTTCTCTTAATGGGCACTTAAATCAAGGTGCAAAGTGTTCTTGCATTTAGCAGAGGTTAGAATACGGCTCCAGCCGGTAATCAAGCCTGAGGCCCTGCACACAGCAGCTGATTGAAACGGTGACTTTAAATTAAATTACGCGGTTCTATGCACCAACACTACAATCTGATTATGAGCTCCAATGATGCTACTCAGCCAATTCACGAGGTACTTCCAGTGTCTCCTTGAAAGGTATGAAGAAGTGTCTCTCGAGCAATTTCTTGTAACAGGAATTGCATAAAAGCATTGCTTAATGAAATGAAGCGACTACTTTAACTGAGGCGCAACACCATCTTCTACTAGGCTGAGTCAAGGAGGGGATTTGAGCAGAGGCTCATTTGTGAATGCAGGGGACTGTGTCTTTCCCTTGGTGAAAATGGAAGGCATTTAAATCACGATTCTGCTATTCATGCCAATGCCTCAGGTAAGGAACGTACCTCAATGTATCAAAGCAGTGGTTCTCAAGTACTATATCAAGATGCACAGCACCAGTGTTCATCAGTGGAACTTTAGCAGCCCTAGAGGTCTGCGAGGATCGCTCTAGAGATCTGACCTTGACGTACATTACCTATTAAGCAAAAAGGGACACATCTAGAAGGAGAGGCATGTGCTAAACTGTGGGGGTTTAACATTCTGAGAGTGCACGGTAGGTTATGAGGGCCTCTGGATTAATTTTGACCACCTGAGGTTCTTTAATGTACAACCAATGCACGGTACACGATTGCTTTTGCATTCCGCCCCCGTTGGAACCAATGCCTGTAGACCTGTACTATACAGTTTGGCTAGGATTAAACTGAAAAGCAAAACACTGGTCTTGTGCTAAACTCGACTTGGGACTTCAAAACTCATTTCCAGCTGTATTTCCAGCTTGCAGTACAGCTTTTCTGCGTAACCTTCCTCACTGATCTCAGACAGCAAGGGACACACGAAGCAGTAATAGTGCAGCCACTGCAGTTCAATGGTACTTTTACCATCGTGTCAGCAAAGTGTCTGGTTCTTTTGTATTTCTGTGTACGCTTTATATTAATGATAAGAATCTTGGTTTGCATGTGGTGGTGTTGGCTATTTCCCAGAGCTGCATTGAGGTTTGCGGGGCGACTGCAGTCAGCCGGGCATTCCCTTATGCTAGCCTTTAAAGATTTTTCTTCAGCTGTCTTGACACACTCCATATGGTTCATTCTAACTGGCAAATGTGGACGTGAATCTGGAGTGGTTCAAACAAGGCATTCTTGAGGTAACGCTGTAGAACAGTGATCAATACAAGGTCTAGAAGGCATTGTTCGAATGGTCGCTTTCAGGCATCGTTGACCTGAAGGGGCAATAGCGCCAGCTATGTTATGTGGTCTGATGTTGTGGGTCCACCAGTAGAACTGCTTAGCGCTCATTTTCCTTTGACTCTCATTCATTCTTCTGAATGTTTTATTCATCCACTTCCTATTGTAGCACTTCCAGGCACAAGCCCTGCTAAGAAAGGTAACTTACTGCAAACCGCTGACACTTTAAAAAAAGAAAGAAAAAACAAAAACAAAACAAAAACAAAAGAGGCGGAGGATTTTCCCGCATAATCTGTGAACTGGTTGGTGAAGTGGTTCACGATGGCTAAAGGACTGAGAGTCACTGCCTGCATCAGCATAGCTAAAGCTGGTCTCTGTGTTCTGTGAATTGGACTGTTGGTAGAAGTAATCACAAGAACGAAACAAAGCTGCTATTTTGCTTCATCAGTTATTTGCTGTGCCTCCAGGGCCAGTTTGGTGTGTGTTGCACTACGACCCGATGCAATTTTTCGGTGAAAATACGCATGCTCGTGCTGCGGTTACTGTAAAGCACGGAACATCTGTGCCTGCTAGTGTCAGGTGCGACAAACGAGGCACAGAATGTCTCGCCAACGTAAGTGACACTTGCCCAGGCTATGATTACAACTACAGCAGGCATTTCCAAAGCACACGTGAAACCTTCCTGGACCCTTCCACATTTCTAGAAAGCCAGAACGGCATCAGCACTTTGAAATTTGTCGTGGGGGTTACACAGCGACACATCGTCCAGTGCGCAGTGAATTTGTTTGCTTATCTAAGATGTCAGACTGAGCAAGTATTACTCCCTGCACGGCAATATTGAAATATTGAAGAATACACTGAAGACAAGAACTGGAACCTTGCGCTCCAATAAATAATAATAATAATAATAAAAATAAATGTGACCACACGTGCCAGGCAACTGAGAAATTAGACAAAGCAGATGATGTGGCCCGCATGTTGTCACTTGATTGAAAGGCACACGTGACGTGCTGCGATGACAAAGCTCGAACTCTTCCGAACAAACCTCACGGCGTGATAGCAGTGCGGAAAGACAAAATGTGAGGTTAGTAGCAGGAAGAAAACAAACACCTAAATGTGGTTGGCATGATGCATGCTAAGGACGCCAAGAATATGTCATTGCTTCATGTTTATGCACATGCAGCATTGAAAAAAAGTGTGCGTTAAAGGGAAAAGATGAAGGAACTGCTTCAGATGTAAGGCACTTGGGCAAATGTGTCAACACATCTGGGTACAGATGTGTTGACACACAATTTCAATACAGCATACTTCCACTAATTTGACTCTGACCCAACTGATGAAACTGATCGAATTATCTGGCCGGTCGAATTAATAAAGATGCAGAAAAAACACTGAAGCACGGCATCACTTCATTCGGGAGTATTTGCTTGAATCTAACACATGCCCAAATCAAATGCACAATCACTTGCCATGTGTCCAAAGTAGAAAACTAACGTATAAATGACGTTCCAGCTCAAACAAAATGCCAGAAATCTAGCCCACAACCGATTATTTAGCAAGAAAAGTGGGCTGAATATGTGCTGAAAACTGGCAGCCGGATTCCTAAAGTTTGCTTCAGTGCCGTGCACTTGTGTTACGCAGTAAAGCATACTAACGCCTCAAAGGCAATTTAGATTTCGTATCCGGATGGCATCACACAAGCAATTTTCGCCGCAATTATATTGGAGAGAGACAGAGAGAGAGAACAAAAAGGAAAAAAAAAAAAATATGAGAGGACATATACCAGGATTGGGTAAATACCGTAATCAGACGCTGTCAGCTATGGTTATTACTTGAAAATTTTTTTTAGGGCAGGCCGAAAATAGGAGTTTTCAACGGGAGATGACTTGTGTTCAATGCATTTACAGCCCCTAAGCTTCGTCAAGACGGACGCTACCACTAAAAGGGTCGCTTTTTGGGTCACCATAGCGGTCAGGCGCATGCATGCCGACTGGTCAATATTCAATTATCTCGTGAAGGCCAATTATCCATAGAAATGAACAGGCGTTGGCCAGGACTTTCAGTCAGGATGGAATCAACCGAAAATCCAAATTAAGCAGAATCGAATTAACAGAAGTCTGCTGTATTACGAAAGTTCACTGCCACCATGAAGGAATACCGAGACAATAAATGGAGACTTCTGCGCACACAGATGGTCAAATGGTTGCATTACGAGTGGCTGCTTGCGACTGTACCTCTCAAATCGGACGCCGCATGAGCATGAGTGATCGATCGTCAAAGCAGAGCAGCGTTATGTTTTGTATAATTTGCAAGTGTGATAAGATCCTATCACACCGCATGCACTGTATGCAAGTGAAACCTTGCGAGGAGGTGCCGAGAAGGATGGCGGTTTGAGGAGCGCTCTGTCTTGCGTGAGCAAGCGTGAAGGTGCAAAGTGGAGTGAGAGAGAGAGAAGTGGTTCTTGTGGGGAAGGAAGGAGGAAAGGCTAGTACTATCTTCTGCAACCCATACGGGAGCATGGCTCAGTGACAGAAGGGTGGGGGAGATGGGATTAAAAGAGAGAGAGGATAGGAGGGAGAAAGGTAGCGAGTCGTGAGTTCGTGGTAACATGATCAAGTGCGTGAGGGGAGGGGGGGCAGGTTGGCCCACACCTCCTTTCTTAGAGCAGCCGCGGTTGAGCGCATGCTAAGCCCGCACACCCCGTCTGAGTTAATTTGCTGCATGCACAAAGAGTGGGCATGGCGTCATGTGAGCTGTCCTTCTGCGAAATAAGAACTAGATGTTGCGCAATCTCAAGTTTCGGAGATGCGCTGAAGCGAGAGGCAGATGAAGCATTCACACCCCACTGCCGGCACTTTTCACGATAGCAACGTCCCAGTGCAGGCGACACCATCAGCCGCGGGGGGCCGAGTGGATGCAAAAGCTAGGCTGGCTTCGCTTAATTCATACAGCCGAAGTGATGTGATGTCGCCGACATGGTGTGAAACTGTCTCTTCAGTCGTTGACTCTCAAATTTAACAAAATGAATTTTCCTGTCAATCAAAATTTGCCTTCTTTAATTGCTCGATATTGCGGAAGATTTTACAACCGATTCAGCGTAAGAAATATCCTTAGGCAACTATAATTTTTTTTTACATAGGAGGTCGAACTTCAATATAACGAAATTTGCAAATTGCAGATTTTACTTGACTTCGTTATGTCGAGGTTTAAATGTAGTTGCACCTGACCTCATTATGGAGTAAAGAGGGGGCATTGGGGAGGCTCATAATAAAAAATATTAGATATATAAGGAAAATATGAGTTCCAAAGCTACAGACAGGCTTTGAGAGACACCATAGCGGGTGGGGTGAGCGCTCGGGATTAAGTCTGACCTAGCGGGGTTCTTTATAACTCATACTTAAATTTAAGTACACCAACATTTAGGCATTTTGCCCACGTCGGAATGAATGTGGCCACTGTAACCAGAAACCAACTCAGTGACCTCGAGCTTGGCAGCAGAACGCTGTGGACACAAGAAACGTAGCTTGAGAACCACTGCTTTCAAAGCAAAATAAACCAGGAGAGTTAATCCATACAGAGACAGTTACAAGAGTCTACTGAGTTGGGACTGGCTAGCACTCAGCTTGTATGCCATCCCAAGCATTTGCGTATGAACGGAGGCGACAAGGTACACGTTCCATTAGCGATGCAGTTGTTAGTAAGGTGCATGTAAAACAATTGCAATATGGCAAGTCAAAATGCGCATGCTTGCAAGGCTTGCTTTCAACTATCAAACCTTGCAGGCTATGACAGGGTAATGAAGCGGGTGAACAGGACAGGGTTCTCCTTGTCCTACGTGAGAGTGAACTACAGAAGGTGAAGGGGTGAGACAAGCAATGCTTGACCAAAGCAGTGATTCTTACACAATCGAAAATATTGACTTTTCGGGAATTTCACTGCACAGGTGTAATAAATGCCTAGTTGGCAGGGCAGTATCTGTAGTGCCCCTACCTCGTCAGCCTTGCCTAGGTTTTCCGGCGCAATCAACTAAACTCAGAGGCCATTATGAACAGAAGCAGAAGGGGCGCGGATTTCGGTCACAGCTGTTTGAAGTAACTTCACTGGACCAGACGGTGCACAGTTCCCACTGGCACAAGAATGTTAAGAACCACCACCGCGCGTACAATGCTGCCAACTTCAATTAACCACTGCACAAGTTGCATAGGAACATCTCATTACATTAAATAGAAGTACTGTCAGTTTAGACTGATGAAGTACCTGTTCAAGACTAAATTTTTTGTAATTTCACGGTAATAGGTGAATTATGAAAAAGCTTCATTTCTTGCATTTTGTGGCAGCACCCCAACACCTATATGCCATTGTGATGTTATGGATCCAAGGCATCTGTTCATATTTTGGTGATGGAGGCTCGGTAAATGTTCTTGCTCAGTTCAGTTTTTGGTTCTTGCAGAACGCAATATCGTCCATCTTTACGAATAAAAGGATAACAGGGCTCGAGCAGACGAGGTGACAATACATTCTGTCACTGCGAGCAGGTGTGGGAGCTTCAAAGTAGCGTCCCTACATGTCGTCCGTTTTTGTCTTTTCTGGTTTACCAAGCCTGTCCTCATGCTAAAAGATGTCATTTCGTATTGAAGAAAGGTAATTAATACTACATCTCAAATAAGTTTAGTATCTTTAGTGTCCCTTAAATTTTAGTGCCTCAGTTCTTCGTTAAGTCTCGTATTGGCTCTTGGAAAGAGTAGGCAATGGATGGCACTGCTCCAATGGATCAACACAGCCAATGTCTTGTGCTATTTCAAATATTTGGAAGCCTCAAATAATGCGACCCAAGATCCTACCCAAGATCTGGCACTGTGATCTAAGGAACAGTGCAGACAGACACAGGCTGTGTTACAAACAAGGGTTAGACAAACACGCGTTCGCAATGCGAAAGTCAGCTTGCCATGCCGCTGACACATGCCACCAAACAATGCACACACGCAAGCACACACACAAGCACGCACATTCGTTACACCAATAAAAAGAACTCATTCCACAGGCAGTGATACATGGGAAAATTAACTTTTATGCACAACGAAAAAAAAAAAGAAAGAAAGCCAAGTATAATTACGGTTACACAGCAAAAGTGTAAATGCCCTGGCAAATGCAGCAGAGAAATGTTCTTCTCTAAACTTAACAAGTTCCAAACGAAGGTGCACACAGGTTAGTTATGTTGCTGATGAAGTGCAATCACAGATACGGTGGCCACGGAGGGAGGGAAAGGACACTCGTATTATGGTCAATCGAGCAGTGCACGATGCAGAGAGAAGACTGTGTTAGATGAGCGTTACGGGTGAATGGTATAAAGAGAGAGGGAGAGAGCGGGGCCTCTTCCATCGCATCACGTGGGTAGCAACATGGGAGGAGGGGGTCGCACCTCCGAGCCGTGCTCGGCCGACGGTCCGGCACCATCCTCGTCAGTATCCTGGTCGTCTGTGCCCAGGGCCAGGTCGCCGTCCTTCTGTAGCCGCTCGCGGGCGCTGGTGAACACCGACTGCAGCACGATGGAGTCCTCGTAGATGAGCGAGCCCTCCACGTTGTACGTCTGGGCGTTGACACAGAGCAGCATGAAGTCGTCCTCCAGGTCGTCCAGCGTCCGGTACCGGTGCTCACGGATGCGAGCCTGGGGGGAGGGTGGGGGAACAAGAATTGTCCGACTCATGCACGTCCTCACTGTCTTGGTACAGTGCTGGTTGAGCGAGTGTCAAATCGTGAAATAAACTTTGAGCTAAGGCACCGCTTTTAAAAACAACATTCTCAACATTGCAGTGTACTTATTTTAGCAGTTGTTGTAGGGAAGCTGTCACTGGTATTCAACATGGTCGAACCTTGCAACGAAATTGCATCCAGCACAAATGTGCCTTCATTGCATCCAATTTCATTACATGCCTGAGAAAAGATTTACATTTACTTTGTTATATCCGGGGTAAGTGGACGTCACTGGGAGAGACCTTAGACCTGCAGTGGACACAAAAATAGGCTGATGATGATGATGATGACCTGACAATTTGTTAGTTTGAGGCTTCAGCGTCAACAGAGTGAGCAGCCTGGGCATAGCACCACGGCACATGTGCACCTCAATCGAAGCTCCATGTACAATTGAACATGCCATTCTTGCACAAAAATAAAAACAGAGCTTTAGCTGATGCTAACATTTTACCTATCTCCCCAAGTTCAGAAAAAGAAAAGAAAGAAAGAAGAAGAAAAAAACCCTGCCAGCTGCCTGCTAACCATGGGCCTCCTGGAGTTAGCCTCATCTTGGATCCGTGACATGTCCAACTTCACTGAAGTACAAATTGGTGATATCAAGCTAAGGCACACGCACAGGCAGACTGAACACATGAGCTACGCAACATGCTATTGTGGGCACTGTTTTCTCCTCAATGCTGCCTGTAGCTGCGTTTGACTCAAGTCTGAGGAGCTGAAATTTTTCTCCACGTCTTGAACAAAAGCGCAAGTGCTTTCCTTATTGTGCTCTGCCACCGCAAACAACTGTGCTCACCTTGATTTTCTTTAGATCGACAGGTTTCTTGATGACATCATAGTAGTCGGGGAGCTCCCTCTTAGATGGCAGCTGCAGGAAGGCTTCACTCAGTACACGGCCGTCACTGCGAAAACAATAAAAACACAGTCACCACACCACTGTTCGCACTTGCATTCTGCAATCATCTCTTGCATCTGCACAAATAGCCTGCGCCACCTTAAGGGAACAATAAATCAGTTTAGAGTGATTGAGCGTTAATTGAAAATTCCTTTTCAACACTTTTTTTTGGTATCACGCGGTCTGTTATACTTGCTACAACTGGTGGTGCAAGGAACATCAGCATGGCAGACGGCTGAGCAAGCTGTAGCACCAAAAAAGATGCGATGTACTGCTTCCGCATGACCACCTTTTGCATTGTGATGTCGCAACACCTACACCTCACCTCTTGTGAAGTAAAATAAAAACTGGCTTGCAGAAAGCTTGTACTTTAGTAAATTATTTATAGGACACCCTGTGGCTTACCAGTATACTGTGTCATGTATCGAGGTCCAGGACCTTCAATTAATGAGAACGAGAGAAAAAAAAATACTACAAATGTTGTCATGTCATCACGTTAAAGGGACACGAAAAGCAAATGTCAAATCAATCGAGTTTGCTAGATTACCCTTCTGATAAACCTCATGTTTGCTTTACGATTGAAAAATCATGTAGTTATTGAGAAAACTGACTAAAGGAGGCTGCACTGCACTATCTGCCTTTTTTTTCACGGCACGAAAATACATGCGCCCAATCTGGCAAGCAAGTCCTTCAAAAAACTGGCACACACTGCTGCAAACGTTTCTGCTGTGTACTGAGTTGCAACTCTACTGGTAGCTCTATGTTGGTGTGGTGCCAAAAACGTGCGCAGTGTATGAATGCAACTCCACAGCTAAAATGAAAAGCAACCAGGGCTTCACCTGGACAGCACCGTGAACCACGTAGTAACTGCCTTTCATTGATGGCTAGTAAGTTTATTGAAAAGACCCCGCGTTACACTGGGGAAACATTTTAAAAACATTATATTGCTGATGCAGTCTTCTTTCAGCGTCGGCGCTCTCTTGCTGGTAGTGGCAGCGCTGGCCTGACATCAAGTACTCGTTTAAGGTGCGACAATACTGCGTCGAAACGAGATCAACGAGGCGCCGACGCCAATGATTGGCCAACCACACAGCACAAAGTGCCGCTGAGGCTATTTTATCATACCAGAAAGAAAATGATGCAACCTATAAGCGCGAGTTGTCATCGTGCGACGGGCTTTCATGACAATGGCACAGACAAAATCAGCATGCCGATTACCTTTCAGCAGAACTCAGTGTGATCGGCTGCTGAACTGACAATGTGAGAGCTGCAGCACCTTCGCTTGTGTATACATTACATTGCCCAGCGGTGACTGCTGGCCCACAAAAAGCGAGCGTGCATGATAAAGACGACATACAAGCGAGCTAGCGAAGGGCATGATAAGAAAACGTGCTTCCAGCTAACGTCAGTATGGCTTGTTTCTGCCTCGCCTCTATCCATGTTACAGTGGTGACCCGGCGTTAATTGCATTCAAAATGAGTCAAAACAAGCTTTCAAAGTTTAAATGCACGAACTTCAGCTCTGTCAAACTATGCACATGAAGCTTGAGCCGATGTTGTTCAGTGAAGGTTAGGCCTAGAGGAGCTGTAGAGTTTGTGCACACGTTAGGGGTGAACCTGAACTTTAGTTAGGACGGAGGAAACTGCTCTTCACTTTACAGGGATCACGCACACAATAAGTGGAAAGCGGCGACACAGCGCGCCGTGCCAACATCTGTACGTCACTGTTCCCGAAGGCTGCCGGTTGCGTTCACTACGTAGATGGGTGGGTCCGTATGAATTGCTATGCCGACACACTTCTTAATTCCGGAGATGCACTGTTTGCCTCTGCTTCAAACGGGAAGCAACAGACGGTGCATCCAGTCCAGTAGCATAAACCAACGCTTCGTTCGGTTACAAACGATGTCAGTGATGGCATCTGCGTTTTTGGGAGGGAACTACACAGCCTAAAATGAGCGCCTATGTGAGCATAGCTTTCTCTAATAATACAGTATGAAGCATCCAAATTGTAAGTATGATAAAATAAGCGAGAATCAGTATTATCAGCCCATACATATGTATCTGGTTCACAGTCACCGTTAATTAAGGGGCTTGGCTGTAAATATTGACTTGTCTCAGGGTGGAGCAATGCGGCTAATATAAGCAGACATGTATGTTTTGCTAGTTATGGCATTATTTTCTATCACCGATACGCCATTTACACAACATCTGAAGCTAAGGATTTGTGGCTGTAGAGGATGATGTAATCAAATGCGCTGCTTCACATGGAAGGCTGCGCTTGAAGGTTTCTTGAATGCGTGAAATGTCTAAAGAATGTGTAAAAGAAATACAAAAAGCGAGCTGCAAGTGCAGAAATCAGTGACAACGACTTCCAAGGCAGCGATGACAGCAGATGGCACTGACGGCTTCGTCATACCCTGTGGCACACAGCAAAGCACACAGCATACAGGGTGGGATGCTTCACCTGTCTTTGTAGTTGATGACAATGTCAATGAGCTTGCGCATCTGCTTGGTCAGGGAGGGCGGGTTGGGCGAGGCCTTCTCGACGGGCGGCCGTCCGCGGCGCTTCTTTACCACAGGTTCGTCGTCTACCATCTGCCGGGAGGGGCCGCTCTTGCGTTTGCCACCCCTCTCACCGCCAGAGCTTGACGAGGCGCCATTGCCACCGGACTTGCGGGAGCGTTTGCGCGTCTCCATTTCATCCAGGTTCCCGTCTTCAATGGCCTGTGTTTTTCGGGAAAAGCACGACACATCAGTCATCCATACACCATCTTAAAAAATTTACGACTCCCGAGGATGATTTCCAGCAGAAAAATCGTGTGTGCATTTTCTTTCTTTAGAGCTGCGTGCCTGGAGCTAATCAGCAAGAAATGTTATGGCACACGCTCTTGACAGACAAGTGCCAGGAACGTGACAGACTGCACACAGCTGTGCCTGCACCCACACATGTACCCACATGAGAATGAGAGCCTGAAATGCTTTCCCAGATGTTTCCTGCACACACCTAATAACAATAAGTTCAAGCTTTAACACTAAACCACTTGCCTTAACCCTTTACGTATTGTTGATGAGTATAGTCGTCATGAAATTTGGCACGATGTAACCAATGACTATAGTCATAAACAAAAATTTGTCACAGAGCAAACCTATGATGCCTATACTCGTCCTATTGCACCTACTTGTGACTCCTATCACTGGATGGCCCCACTTGTTCATGTTGCGCCATTTCTGTCTCGCCTTTCATTATATTGCTGTCTCTGACACCCCGCATAATGCATGGCTGCTTCCTCGAAGCGCGACAATGAAGGAGCACATAAAAGAAAGTATTTTGATGACTCCTGATTAGACCACAGCTCTGTAGAGTTTTCTCCAGCAGTGGAAAGTGATGTGTTCTCATCTGAGGAGTCTGATGAGGTATGTTTTATGGATGGCATGGAGGACCTTGCGGCTGCCTGTGAGTCTACCATACGAAGACGGCCTAACTGCTATAGGAGCTGCGTAAAAGTAGCCACTCATGTGCATGTTTTGCAACGTCTAGGTTATTTTTTGTTCATATTCTCGTTTTTCATAGTGTATCGAGACCTGCAGAACACTTTTTTGCAAGGCACCGGGGTCATGCAGTGTTGACTTCTTCAATCTACCATTTTATGCAATTTGTGAAATAATGGAACCCAGTTGAAATAATTATGCCGTTTTATTCAGACAAAAAGAAAGCTCTCCAAACTGGGCAAAAAAAAAAAAGACAATTTACGGTATATTTGGTAAAACTTTCCTCCTTTTTCGTGGTAGGGAAAGGGTTAACCAAATATTCTTATGGTCGGCAAACTCACAGCAGTGAACGAGACCAAGTGGAGAACCGTTGTACAGGAAATGCATCTTTGGAACTCCGTAACATATCTCCAAGAATCCCAGCTGCTAATGCTCATTTAACTGCACCCTCTCCCAAGAGCCCATTCCCTTTCCCTTGCTCCACATATGTCAGCTACCAAGAGGGGAGGTTGTTGTACAAAATACATACAGCATTTTTGACCCCCTTCACCACTTAACCAGGATCATTACACAAATAAAAGCAGATAGGTGACCTGTGGCCTTTTCTGACCAACAGCCTCGTTAAGCCAAAAACATCTGCCACCTTAGATGATGATGTAAATATAAAGTGCTTTTGGATAACCTAAACATTCAGAACCAGTATTGCAAGCCTAAGCTCTAGGTCCAAAAATGTAAAAGAGAAAATACATTAAAAAATGATGGTATCGATGCCTGACTTTCAATGGAAAGTGCAGAGACTGTTTCTAAAATCGTAAAACAAACTCAAATTCGTAAACTTTACAGAAAATTTAAATAAACACAAAAGGGAAAAAAAGGAACTTCCTGCCTTTTACAATGCTGCCAGAACAGAAAGCTCTTTAGAAGATTTCCACTTATTTTCGGACTTCAATGCACTCAAGTTTGTGCTGTGGCTAAAAATAGATAGACGTGGTATAGAACTAGTTAAAGGGACACTAAAGACTGATGCTAAGTTGACGTTGACTGTTTAAATACCACTCCAGAAACCCCGAAATGCTTGTTTTGTGTGAAGAAAAGAGCTAACGAGAAAATTGTGTCTCAAAGGTCCGAATGCCTTTTTCGAAATTCAAATCTCCCGCCACCCAACCGAGGGAGCAGTGACGTTGTGTACATCATCAAAACTCTTTGCTGCCGTCGGTACCGAGCCAAGACAGAGCGGTGGATTCACCACTGCAGCTGCTTTTTCGTCAAGTGGTGTAGACCGTCCTGGCATCTGCGATATCACATGGAAGTTGAATTCTCTGCTACTCGCAGTTAGTGCGAGTTTCGCGAGCCAGCAAAACCAGCACAGCACTCTGTGCGATAACGAAATGACTGAAACGTGAAAGCGTGGGCGGCGCGGAGTTGAGCAAAAACGAAACCTTTTGACCGCCCACGTCGTTGTCAAGGGTAACTTCAATTAGTCCTTTTTTTTAAAAAAGGGAACAGAACTGGACAAGTAGCATTTCAATTTGTCTTATCTGGATAATATTGCGACCTTAGAGATTCTCGAGCACCAATCTGTCACTGTTCACGCGAAATCTCATGGAAGTGAAAGATCTCCAAGGGCGATTGTCTCGAGAATACCACCCCTGTAGGGTACGCTCACCCGAAGCCACTCCTTGTCGGTGAGAGCATCTGAGTAATCGATCTCCTTTCGCTGCCGGTTCCCTCGCCCAAACAACTTGTCCTCCTCTTCCTCATTGGTTAGTCGCTCCACCTGGTGATGAGAACGAGAATCACAAGGTCATGCGCATATAAATTGGACGCAACGGTCAGATTCACGGTACAACAGGGCTATGCAGGAAGCTGTTTAGTCGCCACTCGTTTTTCTTTTTTGTGAATGGAGCACATAAACAAATAGAGTGCAATGTGCTCATGTGTTTCTTGAGCTGCTGTAACTTAATTCAATGCTGTCAAATCTTGTAACAATATTCCGTCTGACACAAAAAGAACCCTCCCTACATACAACATTTATTATATACGTACATGCCAATACCAGCACAAAAAATTATTTGCAATCGTGTCTCCTGTGTCAATTGTGAGAGCCTGGTGATGGTGGCTGGTCATTGTCAATACATATTATGCAAACAATGCCAAATTACAGAACACACACATAACACAGTTCCTATGCAACTGTGCAATCGGTTGGATCATACTACATCAGCCATGCCGTAGGCTAGAACATGCATTCACATCTCAAACATGATGTTTCACTTGGTGAGTATTTTGACATATTTTGCCACCAGAGTATACATAGTTTGATGTCGGGCAAACAAATATGAGCATCACTGTAACTGATAATATCTCGGATCTTGCAATGTCAATTTCATTATATAGTAGCATGGAGGAAGGAAAAATATAGGAGGGAGCATTATGTCATGCAGCCTGCCTTGGCAAGCGAATGCTTCATGAAATCACAGTGGTGGCCCAACACGTCGAGACCACAAAGCAAGAATCGAGATTTGCCGAAATGTTTGGTTCCCAGTAGCTATGCCAGTAGTTTTTATTCGGTGTACACTTGTTTAGCTACCCTGCCGTGGCTCTGCCTACAGAGCAGGAACACTAAAATCAAATGTACACTTTGACGTGGGATCACGTGTTTGGCCACTAGTGGCCCAGCAGATTTTGGCTCCAATTGCGTTGCGGTATGCTCCCTCCTTGTGTTTCCTTCCTCCATGTAAAGTAGTAAAGAACCTAAGTTTAGATTTACTTTTGTTATATCCAATATTTTCTTATATCCACGCAAACACATTATGGTAATTAAGAATTTGAATTATTATTTTCGCACCAGTTGCACACCAGAGCAGCTAAATGAATGCACTGTGGTCATAACCATGTCTCAGCATTCAGTAAACTTTGAAAAGGTGAACTGCGAGGCATCGGCACAATGTTCCTTAAGACAGAAATTTCGGCTCTTCAGTCTTCTGCGAGATGAGAAACACGGCACATGACATAAGCACGAAATGCAGAAAAAGACACAACGGCAGCATTCTGGGAAGGGCTAGGGGCTAGTATCAAAGAAAAAATAAATAAAATGAGCCACACACAACTGACAGGTTCAGTGGGCATGTAACTTGCAAACACTTCATCCATCTGTTCTGTTTCTTTTTTATTTATTAGGCGTGTGCGAATACTCTAAAAGTGTGAATATTATTGAATATTACATTTTCAATATTCGTATTCGATTTGAAAAATAGATACTTGAATATGTTCGAATATTTGGTTGGATTCAAACATTTGAATCAAATGGAATATATTGCTGGCTGCGTGGGAGCAAACACTGTTATAAGCGTTTGTTTCTATTTAATCTAAGAATATTGGGGCAATTTTGTGCTGAATTTTGTGAGAATTTCGTGCTGCTAGCGAAATTTCGACTGTAAAGCACACTTAGCCACTAGACGTCTAAACTTTGCAAAAAAGCCAGCCTCCCAATAACAAGGGGGCTAGATTAGTGGACAGCGAGGGTGCACTTTTTCTCTCCTCCCCATTTTTCTTTCTTTCTTCTTTTTTTTTCTTTTTTGCAGTGCAAGCCTCAATTGGGCTGCTGTGAGTCACGCCCAAGCGTCACACAAGCATCATCCAAGCGTTGCTTCTCGCAATATCCCGACTAGCGAGGCAGTCGTCCCACACTTCGCTCCGTTTGCAAGGTGCTGCACAAGACAGATGATGGTCTGTACCAGCTGCGCTACTCACAGCGTTCTCTTCCTAATATAAACCATGTACCTACAATCACAATGCAAAACATTGATACACGAAATGAACATGCATAAAGCTGTGCTCAAACTTCGCATTATGGAGTATCGTAATCGTCGGCGATTTTTTTTTTTCTGTCGCTGGTATGTATTTTTTCAATATGCTCTGATACACCTGTAACACACGTGCATGTACGCACACACACATTTAAGGCATTTCGGAAGTATTGCACATTCTCTCCTTAATGAATAGCATGAATAGAACAGATGAATGAAGATCCTTGTCCACGTCGAAGTTTATTTAAACGCTTTTGAACACGCCGATGTTATCTACCCACCTGTCTCTGCCACTGTGCTTCAGAAACTGTAACATGACATCGACCAACTAGCCGGAATCGTCATCTTGTTCTCTTCTTAACTCTCTATTCCGATTCCAGTACCCGCTTTGACCGCCCACCAAATGGCTCCCACTCTCTGAGCCTCTACCGTGGCCCTTCGCCTTCGTCGATTGAAATGCCCGCTCACCTCGGCGTCGTCCTTGAGCAGCCACTTGGGGAGCTCATCTTCCTCCATCAGCCGAGGTTTCCTCTTGACGCTGCGCGCCTCCTCTCTTCTCCTGTCGATGTCCATTTTCTGCGAGACAAAGGGAGCTCACGTTTAAAGGGGGCCCTGAACACACCCTTTTTTGAAACCTTTGCAATACGTTGGAGTGTGTGTGGTGCTCTTCAAGAAATAGTCCCAAAGTAATACTTTAAAAGGAACTAATATGAATGAATTTAGAGTAACACCTTGTTAATTTGATCCTCATTAGCTAAAAAAATAAACTGAGACTCGCCTTCTGGTCTGACAGGCATGTGAACTGTTTGATTGCATCAAACTATCATGATTTGTCGCTGTATTTGGAAACAACTGTGTTAAAGTATATCGAAACAAAACTTTTGCCTTCTTTATAAGGCCTGATTGCGAGCTCTGTCCATGTAAGCATTTCGTTTTTGTGTATGCATCATGTACGGGAAGTTCATTTGCAAATATTATATTCCATTCCTTTTTAATAATTCACCTTTCGACATGTCCTCTTTGAATGGCCACAAGGCTGCGAAAAAGGTTTTTTGACGTTTCTTGTATTTAAATCTGTTAAATACAAATTTTCTGCTACTGTGTTATGTCTCCAGCTGCCGGGTTCTGCTCCTCAAGCTCTAGTTTGGCTTCGGCAGGCCCGCCTTTGTGTACGAATATTGCATTCCAATAAACATTATTATTATCATCATCATCATCATCATTATTATTATTATTATAACTAGTTATTACGACTCTGTGCTGAGAAGCTTTAGAGCAACCTGTCCTTTCTTGCAGCAAGCTTACCTGGAAAAGCTCCAGTTCTTCCTCATTTCTGGCAATCATTTCGTTGATGGTTTCATCATCTGGCACTTCATTTTCTTCCTGCAGTTGAGGAAAAAAAAAAAGAAAATTAGGACATCACACACCATCGAAAAGGCAAGACAACAAAAAACTGAGAAATACAAACCATGGAAAGTTGATATGAAAGTTTACACAGCAGACGAAAAGCAAAACTGCTCATTTCGGGGTTACAGTTACAGACTGATTTAAGGGACAATAAAGGCAAATGCTAAGTCGGGGTGGACTGTTTAAATACCATTCCAGAACCTCACAATGCTTGTTTCGTGCCAAGAAAAGACAGTTTACGAGAAAATTGCATCTGTAGGGTCTGAATACCTTTTTTGAAATTCAAATCTTCTACCACCCAACCAGGAGAGTGGTGACTTTGCATATGCTATCACCACCCTTTGCTGCTGTCGGCGAGTAAAACGGCGCCCGACAGACAGCGGTAGCGACCTAAGACGGAGCGGTCAATTCGCCACTACAGCTGTTTTTGGTCAAGTGATGTCGACCATTCGGGCATCCCGCGACATCATATGGAAGTTGAAATCTTTGCTACTTGCAGTTTTTGCGGGTGTCGTAAGCCAGCAAAACCACCGCAGAACTACGCGATAACGAAACTACTGAAATGCAAAAGCGTGGGCAGCGCAGAGTCGAGTGAAAACGAAGGTTTTCGACCGCCCGTGTCATTGTCAAGGATAATTCCAATGAGTTCTTTTTTCTGAAAATGAGATAGAACTGGACAAGTAGCATTTTATTTAATATAATAATACAATACCTTCTATGGAAGGTATGGAGACTGATGAGCTAAGCTCTTTTTGGTAACATAATTTATTTTCTGTAAAGCTCGATGAAAGAGTTGTAAAATGAGCAGAAATTCGTAAACAATGCGGAAAATTCGTGAGGCTTGGCACATATACAAGGCGACAGGCTACGTTATGCGGATTAGTGAGGGCTGCGGTTCAATTCTGACCACCCGGGATTCTTCAACGTGCAACTAAAGCATGGCACATAAGTGTCTTTGCCTTCCACCCCCATTCGAACGCAATCACAGCAGCCAGGAATTGAGCCTGCGACCTTGGGCTTTGCCGCAGAGCGCTGTAGCCACTAGGCCACCGTGGTGGGGGGGGGGGGGGGAAAGAAACTCTCAGACTGTGCGCACATAATTTAAGTGGCAAAGACAAGGAGGAAGAGGAGGACGAGGCGTGGAAAGAGCAGACTCGCCTCCTCGTCGTTCTCGTCCTGAGTGAGGATGGCTTGGAGGAACTGCTTGCGCTCGGTACCCGTCGACTTCTGGTCAAACATGCCGGCCTGGATGACTTTCTCATCCAGGTTGAGTTTGTACTTGGCTGCAGCCAGAATGCGCTCCTCCACCGAGTTGACCGTCACGAGCCGCAGCACCCGCACCTCGTTCTTCTGGCCAATCCGATGAGCTCGATCTTGCGCTTGCAGGTCCTGTACGTCAAGCAGGAATGGCAAACATGAGCAGGCGAGCGCTTTCTCCCGTAACAACACTTGCACAACATACGCGGCACATTTTAAACAAATTCAACATACTACCCTAGTGGCAATCATAATACTCGGCCAATGTCACATTGGGTACAGGGCAAATGGCTTCTCAGAGAAGTCTACAATTACCCTCGACTTATGCCAGGTGATCGGATCCTTTCAGAAGGACCATAAGTTGAGCTAGTTGGTGCGGGCTCATTTTGATACAATGGCACCTCAGAAAGCAAATAAATGTGGATAAGGCCATGCAGGACACAAGCGCCATGTCCCAAGTGTCCTTTATCCATCTTCGTCTCCCTTCTGTGGCGCCATTACATCAGAGTGATTGGATCCTATGCCTGCAAATTTTCTAACTTCACTGCAACATGTAATCCTCCGTTGTGCCTCACTGCATTTTCCTTCCCTTGGCAACCATCCTGTTTCTCTAACAGACCACTGCTTATCTGCTGTATGCAATTACACAACCTGCCAAACTTGGCCCTAATTTCTTATAACCTAAACATGAATATAACCTACAGTTATTTGCTCTATAATCTACACCACCATCTTAACGTTACGGCTATCGTTTTTCATTACTAGCTCCTTTGCACAGTCCTCAGCTTTTTAAGGTTCTTTGTTGCCCTGAATGTTTCAGCCCCATACATTAGCACTGACAGGACACACCGATTGTGTACGCTCTTCCTTTCAAAGATAACGATCAGCTAGCAGCATTAGTTGGATGTGACTGCAAACAAAGATTACCAATGTAAGGCAGGCCCGCATGTAACAAGTATTCCATGATGCTCAGCAAAGACACACATTGATTTTGACTGCCTCAAATATTCATACTTTCTGGAGGGAATAAGAGACTAGAATTAACTCAAATACTTAAAAAGCTGAGTGCTAACACCCATTTATTAAAACAATTTATAATAATGGCTGAGGAAGGTTTAGAATTGCATTGCATGACTAAAGCTCATTGTTACTGGAATTTTGAAACGCTAACTCCTACAAGATCACAGTTTGGTCTATTATAAATTGTTTGCAGTACTATGAGTCTCCCGTCTTGTATTCTGTACTCACGTATTGAAAAAAAAAAAAGAAGTTTTACGTGCCAAAGCAACTATCTGATTATGAGGCACGCCGTAGTGGGGGAATCCGGATTAATTTATACCATCTGGGGTTCTTTAATGTGCATCTAAATCTAAGTGCACCAATGTTTTCGCACTTTACCCTCATCAAACTCATGTACCAGCAAATGACTGCACCTACTGACGTCCTTCTGCATTACTGCAATTGTCCTATGAAGAGATAATTTTACATTGTACTACACGAACTGGTTTACACCAGTGTGGCTACTATTTCTGACAAGATTTCTTCACAAGTATCCAGCCCTTTTTCCCGCAATGATCTCTTATGAGGTTGCCACTACTCCTAATAAATGTAAACTCCAGGATTACTTTTTGACCACCTGGGGCTGTTTAACGTGCACCTAAATCTAAGTACACAAGCACTTTTGAATTTCACCCCCATTGAAATGCAGCCACTGTGGCCGGGAAAGTGCCTTATTTGCATAGGATGATTTGAGTGAGTAGGGTTTCTGCAAACCGAGGGGAAAATATCACTATAGAGACGGTTATCATATTTACTCAATTCTAATATGCTTCTTTTTTAAAGAAAAGTTCACCATGATGTGGCATCCACTTTACAATCGAGTGCAAAACCAAAACTGCAGCAGGTGGTGCCCGAATACCCCCTCTCATCCCACAATCTCGAGTGGGGATAAGATTGGATGCTATGGAAAGTTAAAAGTGATAAGGAGGCCTTGAACAATGACGGTGATTGAGGCCTGTTTCCCTGTGGCAGGTAACTTTTTCAAATGAAAACAAATCACTATTTCTCTCTCTTACCACGGAAATTTGGTGACAGAACAATCCAAGGTATTGCGCTTGAAAATTTTAGTATGAAAGTCGATGGTTGCATTCCAATTGAGGGCGTGTTATAATAGAGTAAATACGCTACATTTCTTTTTGTTTCTTTCACTGCGACGAGGCTTCTACGGCTGAAATTGAAACCCGCAGCTCACAGCTCACTTCAGCCTGTATAATGCCGCAGCAGGCAAGAGCAACGGCCCCCAAGCCGATTGTCAGAATGTGCCTGGGAACCTCTGAATAACGACTTCACAGTTATGCATCACACAACAATGGGCACAGAAGAATGGCCCTTAAATCAAACCAAACAACAGCTCAATGCTTACGGGTCAGGGGGAAATAAATTGGTGCACACAAGAGTATGAAGAGTAGGGCAGATGAGTGAGGACTGCTGGAAATAATATGCGGGGGCCCACAGAAAGAAAGAGACAATAAAGCCAGAGAGAGTATAGGGGAAATTATTTATGTTTACTTCAAGTGTAGAAACAACAAAATCGAGGGAAATGAAAGTGCACGAGAAGACTAGCTGCCGCGTGTGGGACCCAAAGCTACATCTTCTGCCTTACTAAATAGCGTTGATTCTGGTTTAGTGAACACGATTTTTATTTCCTTTATGACTTCACGTGATAATACATTTTTCGCTTACAGTTTTTATTGTCATAACTGCTCACCATGACCTCATTATTTAAAAATATAATTGTTATTTCTTGTCCCATATATTAGTTAACACAATTTTATCTTATTACTGCACTCCCCTCTTCAATGACTTGGCAACTGAAGGTATGTAAATAAATAAGAAAATAAATTACGCCTGCGCTGCTTTGACAATTAAGCTACTGCGGTGGCCCATCCCTGTGTCTACTTTCTTCGGTTCTTGTGTATGGGTGCAAAACGTCACCGTGGAAGAGTTAGGTTAATAAAGGAAAGATGAGACGTCCACCCAAACGTAGCTCCAAGTGCTACAAAGGAAACCTATATGGGTTCCTCGAAAGAACAGCTTTGCAGTTGAGGAGAAATTCATCTTTCCTTAATTAATTACTCCTCTCCACCTTGCGGGTTTCCGCAGAACTATTACGTAGGAGTGTTGGGTGTTAGCCAGCACACCTCACTACCAAGGCATGCTGGGTAGCACTCCCAAGGCTAATCCTTTAACAGTGCCAGTACATCAGTGTGAGTTTAAAGCGATAGTTTTTTTGGCTATTATTTCCTCTTTGAATATTTATGTTTTTGGTTGTTTATGGTCAACTTTGAAAGCTCGGTGTCGACTAGTTGCCGTTAGAAATAATATAAAAAATGTCCGATGGTCAGCTTCGACCCCTAACACCCTGCAAAGAAGCTCGACACTCTAAACATTAGACGGTGGACGCGTGCCTGAAAAGGTGGAATAAACTTTTGTTCTTACTGTATATAACTGATTTGCTGAATTAAATGTCCGCAAAAATCCGCCTTTATGCTGACGACTGTGCTGTATAACGTAATTAACCTGAATGTTGACCACCTTTCATTTCACGATTCTTTTACACAATTTTGCAGGTGGTGCAACAAATGGCAAATGAATATAAACTTTGTAAAAACAGTCTATCTTTTAGTAATTGCACTTTTTTTTTTAATGATACATTTAATGGATCTTCCCTTGAACAGGTGTCCGAATACAAGTACCTTGGCCTCATCTTCACACCTAACATGTCATGGGCAAGACATACTGAATACGTATGCAATAAAGCACTAAAGCAAATAGGCTATCTAAATCGCACATCGTGAAAAGCTCCATGTGGAGCCAAAATTGCTAACATATAAATCACTCATCCACTATTTCTCAAGTATGGTTGCCCATCAGGAACCCTTACAAAGTCTCTCGACATTAACACCCTCAAATCAGTTCAAAAGAAAGCAATCCAGTTCATATACCGTCGTTACGACTGGAACTTCTCACCCTCATCTCCCCTTGTTGCACTAAGTCTACAGCCTCTGTCCGAGTGGCATGATCATGAATGCCTTAAATTGTTGCATAATCTGATTAATACACCACGCTACTCATTAAAGATCAACTGTCTCCTGATAAATTGAAACCTGCTAGGAAAAGCCACAAACTTAACCTACACAATTGTCCATGTGAAACTAGGTGCATTACACCTATTTAAACGATTTGGAACAACCATCTAGGTCTTTACAACATGCGAACTGCCGCGCATGATTTGAGATGTGCATTTGCAAGCAGACACTTGTAATTCAATCATTTGACCGTCAGCTTCTGCAGAAGTTTCCATTTATTGTCTTGGCTTGCCTTTGCAGTGAAAGCGAAATTTTGTTATACTGAAATAGCATATGAACACACTTTGTTATACTGAGGTTCTAAATACATGGTGTTCTGTGGACAAGAGGTTATGAAAAGTCAAATACTTTGTTATATCGATAATTTCTTTAGACTGAAGTTCGTTATATCGAAGTTTACTGATATAACAACCACTTTTCTCGGAGCTATCGAATTTGTCATGAATGGGTTTGACTGTACAACGTAGTCTGTCTTTACCGATGAAAGTTTAACTGGGCCCAAGCAGACACCATCGAAATTTGGGACATTGTGGCGAGCTGATGTGGGAACTTGAAAGTGGCCTCCCCACCTGTCCATTATTTTTTAGTGTTTTCTGGCTTATTAAGCCTCCTCTCACAGTAAGAGCGGCTTTTTTTGGTATTGCAGAATGGTAACTTACTTTTACAACACAACTTATTTTTTTCCGTTTCGCCTCCCTTTAGGCAAGCTATTGCCAGGAGCAGAAATCTGCAGTTCTCATTGCTGACCAAGACGCGAGTGCTTGCTCTATAAAGAGCATCTGATCGTTTTGGCTCTGGGCCTTCCCCTGACCTGGTGGGGGTTCCAGTCCGAGTCGAAGATGATGACTGTGTCTGCCGCCTGCAGGTTGAGCCCCAGGCCACCGGCCCGGGTGCTGAGTAGGAAGATGAAGTAGGGAGACTCCTTGGCATTGAACATTTCCAGCAGCTGACCACGGTCTTCCGCCTTGGTTGTACCGTCGAGACGCAGGTACCGGTACCCTGCAATAACAGCGGCAGACGATGCAGCATTACAGCGGCGGAGAGTCAACACAAGTGGCTGTCCCTTGCTGTTCACAACTTCCGTACAGATAGAGCACTCAAAAAGGCTTGAATTTGCAGTGTTCCCTGATAATAGTAACGCAGCTGTAATGAGAAACTGAGAGTTCTTAATTAATTATTTATTTATACATGCTACAGTCCGACATTAGTGACCTAGCAGGAGCAGGAAAAGGTAGAGATAACAGTGAAATAAGCAAAATGGCAATGAGGCAAACAGTAAATAAGAAATTATAATACATGTAAAGCAACTTGCACTTATGAAAAGCGATTGCCTATGGCAACGTAAACACAATGAAATGCAAGGAATGAACAGTACTGAGGAGAGAGAGAGAGAGAGAGAGGGGGGCAAGGGAAAGACAAGGAAGATAACGAGAGGTTATCTCTGGTCGGCTACCTTGTACTGAGGGAAGGGGCAAAGGGATGCGATAGGTGAGACAGAGAGAAAAGAATAAAAATAAAAAAAGGCATTCCAAAGCTGTATTGTACATGGGAAAAGACATAGTAATTGAATGTGCGTATATATGGAAGTGTTTGTAGGCATTTACAAGTTTAAATGGCACAAATAGAGCACATGTAACGGTGCAGGATTAACAGAATGGTAACAACCTAGAGATGCTCGATATTAAAAAGGAGAGCTAAATAAGCCACACAGAAATTGAGACCATTTCATTCAGCTGTCTACAGTAACAGTCAAAATGGTAATGTGTGAAAATTCAAAATGTTCAGGACAATTAACATGTTCATTGTGACATGAACAATGGTTAAGTTATAGCAGTTATTCCTCCTGTGTGTCCAGCGCACAAGTGACATCTTTTATCCAGAGCTTGAGGGAGGTTCTAGGAAGCACGACTTGGGAAATATGATGCACCAGAGAAATATGGTGGACGGCCTGCCGGTGGGTCATGATGCACAATAATAGGGAAATAAAAAAGTCTTGCCACACGAACGTGTTAATCGAGCACTGTTAGATTAACTGAGGCTTTGCCAATGTCACTGATATCAGTATAATGATAATAAACTGACTATCATTATACTGACATCGGTGAATTTGGCCCGCCTTGTAATACAACATTGTTCAGAAAGTCCCAAAAAGCACCCGTGCATTTTGAACCCTCAAACAATAATTAAGTGCCCCGTGACATAAACATACAAGAAGCGTTAAAGAAGGCTGAACGAAACAAACATTCCCTTTTTCAACTTTTTCTCATTCGTGAGACTAGCCAGCGAAGGCCAGTGAAAGAGAGATGAGCACAGGCACTGACCCCTGTAGGTCAGGTAGTCCTCCATGATGGTCATCAGGGTGGTCATCTGACAGAAGAGAAGCACCCTGTGCTGCTTGCAACGCAGCTTGGGGAGTATCCGGTCCAGCAGCTCAAACTTGCCAGACACCCGGTACAGGTCGGGTCTGCGGGTACGTGGGCAACACAACAATCAAAATAGAGAACAGTAAGTCTTTAGCTCGAGAGATAAGAGAATGAAAAAGCGGGAAAGTTTGCGCAAACTTGAAATCTCCCTATATCTTTCAGTTTTTTATTTAGTGGATCCGTGTAACTGGAATGTCATGTAATTTTGTGATGAGGCTGCCTATGCTGGTGCCGAATTACTACTGTTATGTTGTTGTTTGCCATGTTGCTCTTTTTTCATTCTTTTTTACGTGAAGCTACAAGTTCTCTGTGTATTTATAAGTCTGTTATCTTTTCATATTGCACTTGGAATTATCGGTATATACAGTCACCGTCCGATTTTTCGGACTCCCGCGAGGCCACGGAAATGCCTGGGGGAAAAAAAAAGTTAATACAGTCGAACCCACTTACATCGAATTACTTTGTATATCGAACAATTTCTGAACATGGTATAGTTACAATGAGTATATATAGCAAAAATTACGCTTACATCAAACAAAAATAGCAGCGACTACCGATATATCGAATGACAGGCGGTTCAAAAGTGCCCCCAGAAGATGGCTTTCCCTCGCGGCGGCAGGGAAACTCGGCGGTGTGACTCCATCCAACTGCTCTCCCTACAATGACCTCGCTGCGTCGGGCGAGCTGTCGGCACCCCCCTGCAAAAAGGATCCTGGCCTGGCCGCAGTGCTTGCTCAGATAGCCAATCAGAGGCTCTTGTGCCCTCGTCGGGCAAGATGGCACAAGTGCGAGTTGTCTCGCTGCTTTTCTGGTTCAATGTGTTTGCATCTTGTGAGCCTTCTCCTACACTGTTGCCATGATGAAGTGGCAGAATTTGTTTTTCACCACGAAGCTTGAAATTATAAATCGGTCAAACGTGGTGAGAAGTTGGATGACCCCGCAGCGTGCAAGATTCCGAGGAGCACTCTCAGCACGATCTTGAAGAATAAGGGGGAGACTAGGGCTAAAGCTGACAAACTTGCGACCCAGTTCCCGTGGCGCCTGACGCGTATGCACGGCCATGTACAAGTGGTTCATCCAAAATTGCTTCAGATATGCCGGCTTCCGCATGTCCGGTGACGACTGTAAATTCTGATTAGTGCAGCGAAGCCGTTGCCGATGTTGCCGAAGTTTGAAATGAGTTGTCAGAAGTTCCGGAAGCCATTGACGAGTCAACGGTCAATGAGTTTGGGAGTGCAGATGATGGTGTCGCGACCGTGGGAGAGCCCGAAAGCAAAGACTACATTGCCGACATCATACCAAGCACAAGTGAAAGTGGGCACAATGAGGAAAGCAACCATGGTCCTTTGTCCATATACTCCGAGGTGATTGGTGCACTCGCACTAGTCCGGTGCTTCTGCGCGAATGCGGAAGGTTCTGGTCTCAGCTGTTCCGACTCTTTAGACAATTTGAAGAAGTTCGTGTTGCAGGCAGCGAAATTGCCCAAGCAAAAGAAAATACAGGAACATTTCATGCGGAACTAAGCTAGTTTCATCGATGAAGTGATTTTATATATGGTATGTGTTTTTATGACGTCCAATTGTTTAATAGGCTTATATCAAATTATGCCCTACATTGAACTGATAGGTGTTTTTTTGCAAGTTCGATATAGCTGGGCTCGACTGTATATGCCTTTTACTGCCTCCAATGGCTCAAATCGCCACAGGTACGTCCGAAATAGCTCTAAGTCCTGCCAGTGCACTTATTAAGCGTATCGGTGCTCATAATGTGACAGGGGAGGGCAGTGGGAAGCGTGTATAATTAAGGAATTGATACCGAGTCCCGTGACTATTGCCCATTCCCACTCTTGGTATGCTTCACCGTAATACTTCATCTCATAACACTGCTGTATAAAGGCAAAGCTGACTTTCGGGAACCGGCTTTAAGGCCAGAATACATGGAGCGAATATGCGACGAATAGTCGGCGTTCGACGCCCGGCGGCGTACGCGCGACTCGCGGCGGCGGAGGAATCATCGTTCGCCGCCGATCTAGCTGGCGCAGAAAACTTCGTCGGGCGTCGACGATACCGGAAGCGGCAAACGAGCGGCGCCCCAAAGCGAGCCAATCAGGCCTCACTATCCGCCCCGACTTCCGACTAGGCTTCCCGCCCAGTGTTGCCACAACGCATAGCATCGCTGCTTTCTTTACACTAGTTCGGCACATGAATGCCTCAAACACATAAAAAATACTAGAAATCATTTCTAAACGAAATTTCACGCGTTTTAGAGTGTTCGTGAAAGTTCGCTCCATGTATGTTCGTTCGCTCCATGTATGCTCCATGTTCGCTCCACGCCGCCGAGCGTCGCGCGTACGCCGCCGGGCGTCGAACGCCGACTATTCGTCGCATATTCGCTCCATGTATTCTGGCCTTTATGCAACCAGCGTGTCGTGCTTTCCGAGCTTCGAAGCCATTGCTAACAGCGATGCATTGTTTCAATAAAAAACACGGCACCGAACAGCATGTCAGACGTTCAAATTTCAGACATTCTTATCCACTAACTCTATGGGGTATCACTGCGGTGCCGCGAAGGCACCCGAATTATTGCCCATGTCCAAAAACTCGGGCGTTGACTTTACAGCACTATTCCCCCCTACTGGACTGTTGATGACAAACAAATCCAATGAATAAATAAATAATAATATAAACGGAAATAAATAAACAAACAAACAAAAAACAAACAAACAAACATGGCTAATTCTGTTGAATGATACCACCCTCTTACTTTTAACTATCTGGCTTAGTAGTCATTAACATGACTGTGCCTTTGTGACTAATGAAGCTAATGTGATAGGCTCGATTTTTGAACCTTATTAGAAACCGACACCATGCTAACGTGCGCCAAAACTGCAATGCTCAGAAACGAACTCCGTTCCCAATGGACAATCCACAACATAACCCATTCTGAGCTTGCATGAGTCTCTCTCTACACTTTCTACAACAGCGGATCTCGCAGTGCTAGAGACGTACCAGTACATGCTACGGGGTGGCGGCAACTGCACAACTCACCCTTGTACAATGCTCCCAGTGCAACCAATGTGCTCGGCGTAAGCCTCCTCAATGTGTTGGAACATGAACGGGTGGTTGCAGATCTTGCGCAGCTGCATGATGGTGTTCATCAGCGTCTTGGTACCACCCTTGCCCTAATCAGAGGAGACAAAGAAAAAGCAAAACATTATTTACGGTTAATGAGGCACACAATTCGGGCAAAGATTTCTGCCGCTAGTTTCCCCACACAGTCGCACTAACCACAGTGCAGCAAAACGAAATCGTACATCTGGTAAGGTTGCTGTAAACATAGATTACCAAGACCTGACTGACTTTTGAAGTCCATGCACTCTTGCAGAATACAAAGCATTACGGCCTCCTTCTTTTTTTCCCTTCCAGCCACAGAATGAAGCACAAGTATTGATTTAAGTGCAACTCCGGTGTGTACTGTACAATATGTAATGCAGCCGACTTATACGAGGGCAATCAGAGAGTCTTTGCCCATACTTTTTATTGGTCAAAATAAGATATGTACAGGTAATTACAAATATATGTACTACTCTAAGTATCTTACACTATTCATCCACATAGTCCCCAAACCGTTTCAGGAATTTGTCCCATCGCAGCAATAAATTTGAGATGCCCCTGTGGTAGAATTCGTCCCGCTGGTTGTGCCCCCCCAAACGCTCACTGTCATGCAAGTCTTCACTGTCTTTTGCAAATCGCATCACCACCACCTCACACTTCTCAAGGCAACACCTTTCCCCATACGTGGGCTGCATTTCCCTGTGGATTTCGGAGGGCGTTCATCCCCCTTGCTCCATAGCAAACGAATCACACTTCATTGCTTGTACGCCATGGATGTGTGAAGCACGACCGCCATCTTCAACAACTGAAAGCAGTGCGTGTCATGGAGCTACTGGCAGATAACGCCAGTCCGGTCCAAGAAATGTCCACCGATGGGAATAAATATTGTTGCGGGAAGAAAGCAGGCCCACGAGTGTAAAATAACTTATATTTACAAATGATGGATATGGCGTTCAGGCAACCGCCAGACTTCGTCTTTCTCTAGTCCAATTCAACGTCTTCCTTCACTTCACCGTAACATCACCCTCCCGGTGGGGGAGCTCCGTCCCGGTGCAAGTTAAACAGCCTCACTTATTGGGGGGACATAGGGCTTGAGCCTGGTGACGTGAACAACATCACTGGTTAAGTTGGGAGGCACGGAAGGCTGACCGAGTGGGGCGATCTCGTAGGTCACGTCGGACAGTTGGCGTAAGATCTGGTACGGACCAGAAAAACGGGACAGTAATTTTTCCGACAAGCCGACACGACGTGAAGGCGTCCAGAGAAGGACAAGGGAACCAGGTGAAAAATGGTGGTCTCGGTGCCGAAGGTCGTAGCGTCGCTTTTGAGAAGCTTGCGAGACTGTGAGGCGATGACGGGCGACATCTCGGGCCTGGGCGGCTAAGTCAATAGCATCGCGAGCGTAAGCAGTGCTGGGTGACTGTACTGCGGAAGGTAGCAACGTGTCAAAAGGCAAGGTGGGGTCGCGGCCGTACAAAAGGAAAAATGGTGAAAATCCGGCAGTGTCGTGACGGGACGAGTTGTATGCGAAAGTGACGTATGGTAAAGCGACGTCCCAGTCGCGGTGATCGTTGGAAACGTACATGGCGAGCATTTCAGTGAGTGTGCGGTTGAGTCGCTCGGTGAGGCCGTTCGTTTGAGGGTGGTACGCGGTAGCAATCCGATGTTCTGTAGAACAGGAGCGGAGCAGATCATCAACGACCTTCGATAGAAAGTAGCGGCCGCGATCCGTCAGCAACTGGCGAGGGGCGCCGTGGTGCAGGATGACGTCTTTTAGTAAGAAGTCGGCGACATCTGTAGCGCAGCTGGTTGGCAGGGCTCGTGCGATGGCATATCTAGTGGCATAATCGGTTGCTACAGCAATCCATTTGTTTCCTTTGATGGAAATTGGAAACGGACCAAGGAGGTCGAGGCCCACACGGAAGAAGGGCTCTGTAGGTATATCAATGGGTTGAAGCAAACCAGCGGGAGGCATAGCAGGCGTCTTCCGGCGCTGACACAGGTCGCAAGAAGCGACATAACGGCGCACAGAGCGATAAATGCCAGGCCAGAAGAAGCGGCGCCGCAGGTGGTCGTAAGTACGAGTGACGCCCAGATGTCCAGCAGTAGGAGCGTCATGAAGTTGCTGGAGCACGGTGAGTCGAAGGTGCTTGGGGACGACTAGGAGGAGCTCCGGGCCGTCAGGACGAACGCTACGACGGTATAAAGTTCCATCGCGCAAGGTGAACATCCGAAGGGACGGGTCATTGGGCGAGGAGCTTAGGCGTTCCATAAGTGTTCGAAGAACAGGATCCTTGCGCTGCTCGTCGCCAATGTGGAGGAAGCCGGAGAGGGACAGAATACTGATGTCCGAGTCTGCATCGGTATCGTCCGGTTGATCCACGGGATTGCGGGACAGGCAGTCAGCGTCTTTATGCAGGCGTCCTGACTTATATATAATAGAAAATGTATATTCTTGTAGGCGCAATGCCCAACGTGCAAGTCGTCCAGTTGGGTCCTTCAAAGAGGAGAGCCAGCAGAGGGCGTGATGGTCGGTGACAACGCAGAAGCTCCGACCGAAAAGGTACGGGCGAAATTTCGCGACCGCCCATACGAGCGCGAGACATTCTCTCTCAGTAATGGAGTAATTTCGCTCGGGCGTGGAAAGGCGGCGGCTAGCGTAAGCGATGACACGGTCTTGGCCCTGTTGACGCTGAGCGAGGACAGCGCCGATGCCATGACCACTCGCGTCAGTTCGTACTTCAGTGGGCGCAGAAGGGTCAAAGTGGGAGAGAATCGGGGAAGTGGTAAGCCGCTCAATCAGGGTAGAGAAGGCTTTCTCCTGTAGCGGGCCCCAAGAGAAAGAGGCGTCTTTCGTAAGAAGGTCAGTGAGAGGGTGAGCGATGTCCGCAAAATTTTTCACAAATCGCCGAAAATAAGAGCATAAGCCCAGAAAACTACGGACATCGTTCGTTGAACAAGGTACAGGAAAATTTCGCACGGCGTGAACTTTCTGTGGATCAGGTTGGATTCCGGCGGCGTTGACGAGATGACCAAGCATGTTAATTTCACGGCGACCGAAATGGCACTTGGAGGAGTTTAGCTGAAGGCCAGCCCTGCGAAACACGGAGAGTATGGTTGTGAGGCGCCGCAGGTGGCTCTCAAAGTTCGGCGAAAACACAATCACATCGTCGAGGTAACACAGGCATGTAGACCACTTCAAGCCGCGCAAGAGAGAGTCCATCATGCGCTCGAATGTAGCTGGCGCATTGCATAATCCAAAGGGCATGACTTTAAATTGGTACAGACCGTCCGGTGTGACAAAGGCGGTTTTCTCGCGGTCCATCTCATCGACGCTAATCTGCCAATAGCCGGAGCGGAGGTCAATTGATGAAAAGTATTGGGATCCGTGAAGGCAGTCAAGAGCGTCATCAATGCGAGGCAAGGGATAAACATCCTTCTTTGTTATCCGGTTGAGGTGACGGTAGTCAACGCAGAAGCGCCACGAGTTATCTTTTTTCTTTACTAAGACAACCGGTGATGCCCACGGGCTACTGGAGGGTTCAATGATGTCCTTGTCCATCATCCTGTCTACTTCTTTCTGTATGATGGCCCTTTCTGTTGCCGAGACACGATATGGCCGCCTATGAATGGGGCTGGCGTCACCGGTGTTGATGCGATGCGTGACAACAGATGTCTGGCCAAGTGGACGGTCGTCCAAATCAAAGATGTCCCGATAAGATGACAGGAGATGACGAAGAGCTGTTGTTTGCTCGGAAGGAAGGTCGGGGGCGATCATCTTAGAAACATCGTCCGCAGGCGTCGAGTACGAAGGAGTGGATGACAAAGGTCCGTTCGTACTGAGGAAGGATTCAGAGGTCAAAAAAGAAATCTGAAATTCTTCCAAAGGAGTGATATGCGCTATGGCGATACCGTGTGGCAAAACATGTGACGAGAACCCAAAATTGAGGATGGGCACGCGAGCGCAGTTTTCGCGGATCCGAATTAAGGTGCTCGGTAGGGCAATATTACGCGACAAAACCACGTCAGTAAGCGGCGACAGGACGTACTCGCCATCAGGTACGGGAGGACAGGGCGTCAGCAGGACATTTGTAGCAGCCTGTGGAGACAGCCTTGCAAATTCAGCAGCACATAAGCGGTGTGGAGCACAAGTGGTTGTGTCGGCAGGAAGCGGCAGGTCCAACTGTACAACACCTGCGGAGCAGTCAATTTGGGCAGAGTGTTTCGAAAGGAAGTCGAGGCCGAGAATTAGGTCGTGTGGGCAGTGTTCAAGGACGATAAATAGAACAACGGTATAATGGCCCCCAATGGTCACACGTGCTGTGCACATTCCAAGGACAGGTGACGTACTCCCATCGGCGACTCGCACGGTGCACGGTACGGCGGGGGTCAGAACCTTTTTGAGCCGGCGGCGGAGAGCAGCGCTCATAACTGAAAGCTGCGCTCCTGTATCAACGAGAGATCTAACAGGAACGCCATCGACTTCAATGTCCAGCAGGTTTCCACATGTAGGCAGGGTCAATAGAGGATTTGTGGGCCGGGTCGGAGTTGCAGCTTCACCTCCGGGAGCTGCACCGCCTAGTTTCCCGAAGCGAAGCGACCGGTTGCAGAAGGGGACGAAGAGCGGTGAACGAGAGGCGAACGGGACCTACGACCTTGCGGAGACGGGGATCGGCTGGATCTTGGTGGAGCACTGTCGGCGTTGATGTTCCTAGTCGGCGTATAGGGCGAGAAAGTGCGATTGTCGGGTACTTGGCTGTAGTGACTCGGAGACGACCACCGAGGAGGCGACGACCAGTGGTTGCGGCAATGACGGGCGATGTGTCCAACACCGGAACAATTAAAACAGATGGGTTTATCATCCGCTGTGCGCCATTCAGCTGGGTTGCGACGGGGTGGTGGAAAGCTTTGCGTCCGGGAGCGAGCGGTCGGGGAAATTTGGTAGGTGTTGGTATGGCGGACTGAGCAGAGAGATGGAATGCCCAAACTTGCTATTTCCTCCCGAACGACCGCTTGTATAAGGGAGATAGCGGGTACGCTTTCCCGACAGTCTGAACGAACGGGAGCCGGGGCCATGGCCTCAAGCTCACGGCGAACGATGCGCGTTATTTCTTCCGGTCCTGCGGGCTGAACGAACCGCGGCGGGTCTTCGCAAGAAGATGTCGCGGCGGTATTGGGCAACCGGTCGAAAGTTTGAGTGACGCGGCGGCCCTTCGCTTGTTCGAAGCGCCGGCACTCCTTAATAATTGCATCCACAGTGGCACAATCCTTACACATCAAGAGATTGAAGGCATCGTCTGCAATACCTTTCAATATATGGCCAATCTTGTCTGCCTCGGTCATGTTGTCATCAGCCTTGCGACAGAGGGCCAGCACATCCTGTATGTACACGACATAGGATTCTGTGGACGTCTGAGCGCGGCACGCAAGTTCTTTTTTAGCTGCCAGCTGACGACCGACAGGTCTGCCGAACAGGTCTCGCATTTTTTCTTTGCAAACATCCCAGCTCGTTAGGTCAGCTTCATGTGTGTTATACCATTGCTTCGCAGTTCCCTTCAGATAAAATATTACGTTTGCAAGCATCATTGTAGGATCCCACCTGTTGTTGTCGCACGCTCGCTCGTACATCGTAAGCCAGTCCTCGACGTCGACGTTGTCCGTGCCACAAAATGTTCCCGGGTCCCGTGGGTGAGTGAGGATGACCGTGGGCACGGGCTGCCGAGGCGTTGTCGCTTGTGTCGGTTGATTTGCCATTGTGGCAGCAGGTAGATGACGTCCGCTGCGAAGTTCCGTGGTGGTACCCCGCACCTTCCACCAAAATGTTGCGGGAAGAAAGCAGGCCCACGAGTGTAAAATAACTTATATTTACAAATGATGGATATGGCGTTCAGGCAACCGCCAGACTTCGTCTTTCTCTAGTCCAATTCAACGTCTTCCTTCACTTCACCGTAACAATATGTTTACTACGCATTTACAGTCATAAAATTTGGCCAAAAACAAAAATACGTAGGGGAAAGATTTTCTGATTTGCCCTCGCAGGTTGCCTAATTCAATGATGCATCAAC
The DNA here is from genome assembly GCF_038994185.2 of Dermacentor albipictus. Lineage (NCBI taxonomy): Eukaryota > Metazoa > Arthropoda > Arachnida > Ixodida > Ixodidae > Dermacentor > Dermacentor albipictus. The sequence continues at coordinate 59,610,398 of NC_091829.1, read as the reverse complement.
ACATGGTTTACCAGATCGTATGCTGAAGGTGTGCACAATCTGCGCAGATATAACTACGAACTGCAAGAATGGTTACCTTTTCTCTCACTATGATGATTAATAAAAGGACTGTACATATTATTATGGCAACCGGCGCACCAACTTACCTTCTTGTCCTTTTCAGATCCATCGGTAAGAAGTACACCCTTCGTTTGCATGTGTCTGTACAGGAGTCTCTGTAGTGCTGACATGTCGCACTTTACAACGTACTCCACCTGGAAAATGCAAAAATGCAAAAGCACTTTATCAAAGACTGCATTTTCAATCGGTCACGTTTGAGGATAATTATTTTCGTGGTTCGCCGATTGGCTAGAGAGCGTGGAAGCTGGAATCGGTGAAGGAATGGAAGACAAGCCGTTAGCACTACTTTCACACCCGCAGTTCTTGAGCACACTGACACAGGATGTTGTCTTAGTAAAGCATCACGCTGGCATACACTACTACAGCCGACTGACAATACTGTCCACAATCTTCAGTGTGCCAGGCAGAAACCACTTTACTTTGACTCCGTGTTAATTTGTAAACACAGATAACTTGGGCTGCTCCCGTTATCCCAGGAAGCTCGTGGCATCAAATAGCTGCTCACCTTCACAGCCTTCCGAGGCCAGATTTTGTAATGGTTCTTTTTTCTTCCCCCTCATTCTTCTTGCCTTTCATCATCGGCACACATCCTGCTAGGCTTCCATTATCACTGTTACCAGCATATAAGACAGACTGCTTCATTCCCTGCTCAACTAAATGACTGAGTTATGGGGCTTAACGTCTCAAACAAGCACTGGGCTACGATACATGCTGCAATCTGGAACAGCTCTGGATTAAAGGGGCCCTGAACAATCCTTATGCTAAGTATATGAGGCTCATGTTGGTTTCACTGGGCTGTTCGAATAATCAAGCATGTCCAAATAATTGGTCGTTGACTGCAATTCATTTTTACCAATAAAAATTCAACTAGGCCCAGACGGCGACAAAATCCGTAACTTCACGACTAGCTGATACCAAAATTTTAAAAGGGCATCTGCTTTCGTTTTTGCGTCTTCTCTGGCTAACAAGCGTATTCTCACTATAAGAGTGGTTGTTTCGGCATTGCAGGAGGGGCAATTTATTAACACAGCTCGAATCATTTCTCTCTTCAGTGTCCTTTTAAATAAGGAGCTCAGAGTTGAACCCACGAGTCAAAGCCTCCTGGTTGCAAAGGCTGCAAGGCAGCGACCAGTACCAAAAGAGCTGCAATGCTGTTGGAATGGTGCGACGGCTACTAACCTTTTCGGGAAGTTGCGACTCGACCTCTTTCTTGAGTCGCCTCAGCAAGAACGGTCGCAGGACCTTGTGGAGACGCCGGATGATCAGGATCGTCTCCTCTTCATTGAGCTCCACCTGAGAAGCCAATGAAACCCTCAGTTATGCAACCTGGGTTGGATCAAAGGAAGGAAGGAAGGAAATCAACTTTATTCAGGTCCTGCAGGCCACGAGAGCTTTGGGCTCTCATGGAGTGGGCGTCTCCCATGACGGAACCGGGTGGTTGAGTTTCCTGGCAGCGTCGTGGACTTGCTAGACGGGCCAGAGTTGGGGAGCGAGTTCTTCGCTCCGGATTGCTTTTTCAAGCTTGCGCTTGTCCGGTTCGTAGTTTATGTGAGCTTGCGAGCACGGCCAGAGTAAACGATAAACGTTAAACTTAGCAATGCGTATGAAAGAAAGATGTAGGTGTGTGTCATGTAATAAGGTGCGATATCAAGTCCTACACATTATCTAGCTACACATTATCTAGCAAAATATGACGTAATTATATTACCCGAATCTGCAGCAAGCCGCCACAGCCCACTGTCTATGCTTGCAACCAAAACATAGTGCATCACACAATGGAAGCACAAAAGTGCGAAAATGCAAGGTTTGAGGGAAACCTGTGTCCACAAATTGTAGTTACAATACATGAACTAGTTATTTTGTAGAAAGTGTACCAGATAGAAAACTGTACTCTAAAACAAGTAGAGCTCAACTTCTATGACTGCATTGCAAGAGTAAATCCTGTAGTGTTGCCTGCAAAATATGACACGAAGTACAGTAGACTTCCGTTAATTAGACTCCGATCAATTTGATTTTTCGTTTAATTCGATCCTGACCGAAGGTCTTCCGGCCTGTGCCCAAGCTTTTCCATGCCCCAAACAATTTTGTTACTTCCATCCTAAAATTTACTTTTGCCAAATAAATTGAACTTCTCGAGTCAGCACACATGTGCCTGACCTCTGTGGTGACCCAACAATGACTGCCTAGCAGAAACTATTTTTGGCCTGGCATAGGAAGATTTTACAGCAGTAACCATAGCTCCCCAATGTCTGACTGGTATTTACCTTATTCTAATGCGCACTTGTTTTTCTTTTCTTGTTTTTTTTCCTTTTTTCATGAAAATTGGGCCAAAAATTACCTGCAAGGTGCAATCGTATACAAAACCAAAACCACCTTCAGTGTTCGTATGCTTTACTGCATAAGAGAAATGTACTGCACGAAGCTGACATGAGATTTTTTTTTTTTTGCTAAGAATTTCTATTTTGTTTAGAAGCTTTAATGACATTTTTGCATTAGCTAGACACGAGCAAATACTGACAAATTATTCGGTGGCATGTTTTAGTGTTTTTCTCTTCACCTTGTTTAATTTGACCCGCTGAATAATTCTATGGATTTCATCGGTCCCGTCAGGGTCGAATGAATGCAAGTCAACTCTACGGTCAAACACAAGTGGACCCGGACTAAGAGGAAGAAAGCTTCGTCGCTTGCCTTTTCGCCAGTTGTAGCGAAGGGGGCGTTGAACCACTGTTCAAAGGTGTTGCAACTCTTGAAGATGCTTGGCAATAGGAAGTTCAGCAGGGCCCACAGTTCAGGCAGCTTATTCTGCAATCGAAACCAAAAGCGCTCTGTCCTTGGTCCCTTCCACAAAAAACATTTTACATCATTTAAGGAGCTACAAATGTCCTCTTTTTGTAGGTTTACACGACTGTGCGCTCTGTCCTTTGTTACCAAGAGAACTTTCAAACCCCCTCATTCCCTACCCCCCCCCCCAACACACACACATTTCTAGCTTACAGAACAAAATGTGACGTGTTAAATTCACGTGCCTGCCAACAAGTGAACTCGATTATTTACCTTTAGGTACAGAGCAGAAGCACTGGCAAACAAGGAACAGCAGAGTCTCACAAGCAATACAGTGTTACAGTACCACAGTGAATTTTTCAGCGATTATGCTCTCGTTACAAGGTTTCACTTCCTTCAGGGACTAGCAAGTACAACATCTGTTACATGGCATCTTGCGCCATCACAAATAGGCAGCACAGGTATTGCCCCAATTTCTTTGTTGCATTCACCCATCGTGGTTGCTTAGTGGCTTTGACATTGCGCTGGTAAGCACGAGGTTGCAGGACCAAATTTGAGCTGCGGTGGCCGCATTTCGATGGGGGCGAAATGGAAAAAAAGAAGAAGAAAAAAAAACATACATACATGGGTGCCCCACTACGGTGTGCTTCATAATCAGATCGTGCTTTTGGCATGTAGTACTGCAGAATTATTTTTTTTCTTTTTATTGTGTGCATTTATTTTGCAATTTCAAACCGCCACATCTTCCAACACCTTTAAAATATTTTTGTAAACAGAGTTTATTTTTCACAAAACTACATGTAACATTCGTGAAATTGTAGAATAAGCCCGAATTTGCCAACTTTGACGACAAATTTGGCAGCGCATCCATCCTTTGGAGATGACCGCTGACATTATTGTAATTATCAATTATGGGTGTTTAGGAAATTAGCGAATAATGGGCGTGTAACTCATAACTGGTGACAATATGTTTTGTATGTTATGATGAAAAGTATATACCCTGTCACACATACCCTGTGAACCAAGTGGGCATCAAGGAGGTGCACTGAAGAATGCCACATGCTGTTACGTTTGGTGTGTTAGCCGAACACAAAATGCTGGGGTCAATGAGACTCTCAACGACTTCAGCAATCATACGGGAAGGTGCGCCATCATTCTGAAGTTTGTCTTTTGAGGCTTGTGCATCATTCAGCAAAGGCAAATTGACGGAGTTCGTCGTGAGGACTAGACGGCGGGAGGATTCCCAGAACTTCAGCGAAAGATGCCAACACAAGGAGTGGTTTTACCTTGTGGCAAAAGCTTGGGTCATTGACCTCTCCCCAGTCGCCAGCGAAACAATCTGCCTGGTGTGCTTGCTTCCCCCTTTCCAGGATCAGCTTAGGGGCGGTACGTGTGCATTGTGTCAGCTCTCTCTTCGGAAGCAGTGTTTTGTGCTGATACAAACCACCAGACTGGTTGATCGGGATATTACCTGTTTCCCTAGCAAGTGACCTAGGGAAGACGAATGGGATTTAAGGAGCCATCTTGCGTCCTAGCAAGTGTGCTCTGTGAGAATGATTTAGCGTGCTTCCTGCTCTGCCAAAATGTAGCTTGTGCTCCAAGAACGACATAGCTATGTGCTGCCATGTACTGCGCTCTGTACTTCTGCTGGTGCAATTATGTCTTCACTTATCTACTTATCGTCTTTGAAACTCATCGCCAAGGAAGCAACTCTTGTCAAGAGGGTACGGACAAATGCACGGGCCCACTCAGCCTCTGTGTGATGGCCCGGTAGTGTAGACGAGCTACCTATTTTCCAGATGCACCGGTGGCATAGGCTAGAGCGCAGCCACCTGGGTGATGTCCCACCTCGAAGTCCATGCCACCCAACTCCTACAAAACCCAGTGGCATTTACCTAGTGACACTTATGCAGTAACCCAAATTGGCGTAAAGAGGGAACCGGTTAGATCCAGACATAGGCACACACCGGAAAGTGTGTGAATGCTAATCGAATGAAAATCGGGTGAGCTGGCAGGCATGCATAAAAAAAACGAACCTGCAAAGGCGTGCCCGTCAGCAACAGGCGGTGTGGAGCGCTGTAGTGCGTGTTGAGGATCTGAGTCAGCTTGCAATGGTGGTTCTTCATGCGGTGACCCTCGTCAATAATCATGTACTTCCAGCGGAGCTTGGCCAGCACCGCCTTGTCCTTGATGACGTACTCGTAGGTGGTGATGAGCACGTTGAACTTACTGCTGCGCAGCTGTTGAGACAGCTGCCGCCGCAGGTTGGGTGAACCCTTGTATGCCACTTTGACCACTGACGGCGCCCACCGGTCGAACTCGAGCATCCAGTTGGACAGTGTCCTGGAAAAGAAAGGGAGATTTAGGCAATGTTGCCACTTTACTGGATTTTGAGCTAGAGCTAGTACATCTTCTGGCTTGTTTAGCTTTGGTAAACCAGGGAGGAAACTTTTGCTTTATCAGTACAGTGACTCTTGCAGAGCCCGCCTTTGATTACATGTTAAAGCTGCCAAACATACTTCTTATGGAATGCTTTATACTTATTGTATTTACTCATATATTGCGGGTAAGAAGTGCAAGCATTAGGCGAATAAATACAGTAAATCATGTATAGAAAAATATACTATAAGACACTAATGCTAATGTAAATACACTGTAACTGGTACCTGTGATGTGACTAACATAAGGGCCACTTGCAAGTCTTACAAAAGGCCTGTTTACTACAGACAATGTTCCCTCTCATTAAACGTTTTCAGGGAGTATTTTTAGTACATTTAGAAAACTTTCTGCGAGATTCTAGCAGATTTCAACATGTCCCCTAACAGCTACACCTGTTGGAAAGAAAAATAAAAAAAGCCCACTTACGAAAGCGGTACAATGATGAGATAGGGTCCATTGATGCGCTTCTTCTCCATCAGGTATGTGATGACAGCAATTGTCTGCAAATCAGGCAGAAACAAAAACAGTCATTTAACACCAGACCTTCTTGCTCTCCAAGACAATATTTTGAGTTTCTCGTTCCCCTTCGAACTGTAAAGAAAAACGTGACATCTAAGAATAGGGGGATGTGCAAGATGCCACAAGTGCACTTCACACATCTTGCCTGTTATAATCAAGAAGGCAGACTTGGTACTAGAATAGTGGGCACAGTCGAACCTACTAATAACGATCCCAGATCTCTCGGTTATCATGACCACATTTCACAGGATTTACGACTTTCCGACCCTGCCTGTCAAAACTGCGTCCAGGTGTAACGAAAATTTTCAAGAGCACCGTATTGTTTTAACAAACACTTCAAACTTGGTTGCTGTAAAAGGAGGGCATATGCAAAGTGCCGAAGCGTGACTATACTGGGCGCATGGCAGCACACAAATCTGGTAGGCAGAGGCATCGTTGAAGCAGAGATCTTTGCAAATGCCTAGCAAACCATTCTAAGTGGCACATTTTCAGCACACGCTGTCAACACACAATGCCAAACGTAGTGTGCTTCACAGGTTAAATCGGTGTTTTTTTGAGCTGACGAAGCTTCATTCCACCATGAGGCTCTTTTACGCTTCAGAGAATGCTGCCTTCTTTCGAGTGAAATGTGGAGGCATACAACTAGATAGCTGCACTTCCAGAATTTCACAGATCTTACGAGTGACTGATTGCGTGGACAAAAGCAAGCCCCTATGTATTTGGCTAGAAATTAGACAAGGAATTGTCTCCCAAGTTGACTCTGAGGTGAAGCTCATGCCAAAGATAGAATTGTGACCGAATGCCAATGCACTTCCACGAGGGGTTCAATCATGCAAGGCCTATATAAGTGACCACGACATGTAGGCCAAATCCACATATAGGTAGACACCCTTAATTTGGGAAAGTCAACAAATTTACAAACGCATGAATGCACTTGCTTTGTCCGCCACTGGAGTTTCCTTTGTTTTTTATTCTTTTTTTAAAGCAACGATGACTTACAACAAACCTAAACATCTTTGCATCAAATTCAGCAAGTAATGAAAGGGAAAACTGTCATCCACCCAACTGGAGCACAAATCTACAAAGGAAACTCGCATGGGTTCTCTTAGTAAACTTGTGCTTCAGTCGGGAAGACGACCAATTTTCCCTTTTGTGAACGTTCCTCTACGATGTGGGCTTCTGCTGAATCGATTAGCCGTATTCGACGATTAATGCCTACAGCAACCGCCGAGATGCACGAACAGCCCCGAGCGCCCGTCCTCCTCTGTCCTCGTGTCGTCTCTGCACTACTATTTGGTCGTCCTGTGCCAACGGGCCCAAACTGGTCCCGTCAGCTGCGACCAAACATCTGACACCTTTTGACGTCTTAGCTGAACTGGCGTGTTACACCCCCGCGGGGAAATCACAGCCCACCTGAATGGTCTTGCCAAGACCCATCTCGTCGGCCAGGATGCCGTTGAGGTTGTTGTTGTAGAGGGAGACGAGCCACTCGAGCCCCTTGACCTGGTATTCCTTGAGCACCCCGTTGACCATGAGGCTGGCCTGCTCATGCACCTCCTCTCGGATGGCATGCGCTATGTTGTAGTAGTTCTGGTAGCCGCCTGCCTTGTACTCGTCGTCCTCGGCGGCCGCGGCCCTGTGTGTGGAAGAAAGGAAACGCAACTGTGAATGCGGGGCTGAAGTCACAATTTTAGCCACAAAGATGCATCTTCATAATTTTGTTCGTTTTGCATTCCTAAACCCATGAGGAAGCTCCTCACAAAGTTAGGTTATTACCTGTGCGATATAAAAGGAGAAAATTAGCTTTATTTTACCTGAAGGTGTCAAAAGTGCCTATAACGCTGTTTCCAACGAGTCACCATAGAGTGAGGAAGGAGCCTAATTCAGAGTCAGTTCACTCATTTGAAAGTTCTTTTTTTTTTGCACTTCAGTAATGAGAGACCTTCTGTTTAGAGCACTGAAAAACCCAATTTTAAAACAAAAAGCTGTCGCGGCTTATTGGTAAATGCGAGAGAAATGTATCTGGCACTACACCACACCTCTTTGAGGTCCCAGATACATGATTTAAAGTGTCTTCCCCATTGCAGCATGGTGTTCAGGGGCTCGCTTGACACACGTCCTGCCTCTTCGAGGAGCAAGATGCAAGCGACGGTGTTCCAGAGCAGACTGAGAAACATCAGTTGCACTATATACAGGGTGCCCCAGGTATAATCCATAGCATTTTTAATAAACACAGGCCATTCTATGCGAAGATAATAACCAAGTGCATGTTGTTCACAGTCGAGCAGAGCAGCTGCCGGTAATTCTTTTGTTGACGCCATTCAATTTATTGCAATTAGCAATTTTTTTTATTATTGCTCTGAATGGCATGTTGTCAATGAAGAATTTGTAGAAAATTGAAAGAAACCTAAACCGGGCATGTTTTCAGCCAAGTACTTTTTGCCCATTCATTTTTTCTGGCTGATGAAAAAAGCCAGCAAAAAATTATAAGTACAGTAGAATCCCGCTGATACGATTTTAAAGGGACAATGAGAGAGGGAAAAAAAAAAAACACGTATAAGTCAGGAAAACGTAATTGTGAGGAAGGGCGCACATCGCCACAGCACAGTGTCAGAAACAGTGTTGCCAGTGGAGTTATTACATGTCTCGGTGCTGGTACTGTGACCAAAAAAGGCACATGCGCATGTGTATAACTAAGGGACACGTACGGTGTTCCGTGACAGTGGCCCCACCGCAAATATTTTGTGTGCGCTGCTCTACGTAACATGGTTCTACTGCGTCGAAGCTGACTGAAGAGAACTAGCAATTGTGGAATGCAAATAAGACCCCTGCAGGTACAAAAGTAAATGTAGCCCTATTTTTGGCAGAATCGGCCCAGTGGGCATGGTTTCCGGTAGGTTTTAATCGATGTGCACTTTTTCAGGTGCATCGCCAACTGCTCTGTGTGTGCTTTCTCATAATGCTTGTGCAGTGCCTGGCTTGTGCAACTCTGTTCGTTTACTGCAAACTTTGGTCGCTTGTTGCAACGAACTGGTAGCTTGTTGCAACATGCGAGAGTCAATCTTTCCCTGGGCCATTGCATTTATGTGGCGGCCACTTCCAAATGCAAGGTAAGATGCGGGAACATTACAGAGTGGCGCTGTATCAAATGGGAACATAATACATAGGAGTCAATGGGATTTAGGTTGGGACCACGGAAAAACGACGTAGCAGACGGGAAAACACAACAGTGAGGAACGTATCAATGGGGTTCCATTGCATCATGTGACTAACCATCCATTTGCATCAAAAAGCAGCACCCTCAACCATGCTCCACAGGAATATGAGACATATACCAAATTACATGACGCATACCTATAGCTTTCTTGCATCTGTGATTCACTACCCATTGCTTGTGAATGCAAGCAGTGAGAGAAGCATAGCCTTGCCAGATATGTATGAAATGGAGACTAGTGTTGATGCCAGCTACGAAGGGGACTCACTGAATAACAGTCTTGACGTGGTCGTCGGGCGAACTCTCCATCTTGGTTGGAACGCTGACGGGCTGCTGCTGGGGCTGCTGGGAATTGTCGTCACCTTCATCCTCCGACTGTTGAGGAGAAGGAGAAGGGAATGTTGACAAGAAAGCAAGTGAAAGCAAGGGACGAGACAACTTCACTGAAACACCCTAAGGCATTGGCGTCTATTGAGTCAAAGGCGCATAGCAGCACCTCTCTCTTAGTGATGCAGAACTATTGATACTACTGATAGTTTAATCGCTGTTGAACAATATTGATGGCAAAGAAAAAAAATAACAAGAACTATCGATGGTAATGTCAACAGTACAAAGCCATGCTACGTAAAACAGGAAATCACTGCAACAAACATTGCAATGTTTCCTGGCAAATCCCAAGTCACATGCTATGCAGAAGGCGGTAACGATCATACTGCTCTGAGTTTTCGAAGTGCACGCGTCACCAAGCGCTGCAGGCAGGCACTCCTCTGAACTGACAGCTTGGCTTTTATACGCTACTATAGCTTTCCATGCCGATAGCATAAGGTCACGTGGCATGGTTCATCAGGCACTTCGCAACATGGTTGACCAGCACTTAAAGTTGCAACCACCCACAAGGAACAGCAGCTCCTTAAAATTCTGGAGACCAAGCCGAAACACCCCAATGCCATCCTCTAAAGTAGTAGTTATAAAGTATAGTTGTGCATACTCGCAGCATCAGCACCAGCAAAATGCATGTTCTCTACTGCTGGGCATACATAATTCCAAACAGGAAGAGTGGACTTAAGGGCATCAAAGTGACATTAAGTTACACATCTAAATGTTCAGCAAGAAATTTTAACTAAATTTTGAGATATGAAAATATAGAAAACTAATTTTTTGGGCCTCATGCAACCATGCTTTGTTTAGAGTACGAATAAATGATAGCCATATTTGGAATTTTGACAGCAAGGAGAACTATTTTATTTCATTTGCGAAGAAACTGTTACAGAAATGCATGAACTGAGTGTTACTGATCGTCATTTGGTGTAAGCCCTTTGGTAATCTCGTAAGGCAACAACTGCAAGCTCTGAAGAGCACTATCAATAGGCAATGTGAGTAAACTGTTTAAGAAAAAACTATCGATAGCCATTGCACTGATGGTTTTGCATCGCTACTTTCTGTGCCCCTTGGAACAAAGCTGCCACACATTTGTAAGGTGCTTTTTTGTGGGCTTCCTACAAATTAAACCATTTTATTTACTTTAGGCCATACGCCCCCTTCAAGAGAAATAACAGGTTAAAGGTCCACTGCAATGAAACTTGACTTCGACAAGAATGGTAAAAAGAGAGAGAGAGAGAGAGAGAGAGAGAGAGGGGGGGGGGAGGGAGGGAGGACCTAATTATTAACCTTTCAAATGCACCTTAGCGGACAATATGGGCGTATGGTGGTTAACTGATATGATGCAGCTCCCAGAACATAGCCTCCAAGATTTTCAACATGCCACAGGCCCCATCCAATCTCAGAGGCCATGCCCAGGAGAGAGAGAGAGAACCCTTTAATGAAAGGCAGAGATTTTAGCCGCCGTATAGACATCGCTGACATGCTACTCTGCGTGGGAAAGGGAATTGGGGAGAGAAAGAGAAAAGCTGCATGCTCGTTCTCAACGCTCCAGGCACCACTGCATATTTAGCGAGCAGTAATCGAGCTGTTCTTTAAGTTTTGGTACAAAAAATGTCAACTACCAGGAGCTTATCGTGACACATCCACTAGTATTTACACAGCATATTGCAAAATGGATGCTCTACATCTGCAAAATCTGAAACTAGGCTGTATACATGATTTCTAAGTTTGTCTTTAAGTTATATTAGTACAGCATGCTTCCGTGGCCATCTCCACACATACTCACATAGTGGTTGTGCACCCCCCCCCCCCCCCCCCGCCTCCCCAGCTCATTGGCCATTAAAGAGTATTTTTTAGCTGTAATCACTGTGACTTCGAAAATTGCTGCAGTGGCTGTCGTCTGCTTGTTCTGGCTGGTGATGATGAAAGTGCTTGGCAGCATTTGACTTTAAGCAATTAGTTTAGCAAATAAAGGGCCTTTGCAGCTCCCACTTGTGTATAACCTGTGTTGTTACAACGCAAGTCCTGTTTGGGAGCAATTTTTTCTTTGTTTTAACTTACAGTGGCTGGCGTGAGACCCTCGATTTAGAGCCCTCGAGAACGCTCTTTCGGAAAAAATGTCCCATGTAATTATTACACCCAATGCCTGTTCGATCACTTTTTCGTGAAAAAATAAAATAAAAGATAAAGCACAAGCATTTTGCAAGTATATATGTGGTATCTTGAGCCAGAGCAACTCCATTCTATGCCTGCTAATGTCCTAATCTCATCACACCACCCAATTATCTTCTGCACTAGACTGTGTTTCCCTTCCTTTGGTTTCCCACTTTTGTCACTCTAACAAACAACCAGTTATTTGCTTTACAGATCATGGGACCTACCAAACTCTTAATCATCCTTCAATATCGATAAAAATGTCACCTACCACTGTTTCCTCTCTAATCTGCCCAGGTGTCTTATTGCAGTCTCTTATCTAATGTTACATGCACCATTTTCCATTTCACAGCTAGTAGCACAGTCCTTAGGGCTGCTTCTCAAACTTAATTGTTATGGTGCATTCAACTTTTAGCCCCACAGCTTACTACTGACTGAACAAGCCGATTATTTCGTGTCTACCTGCTGTTAGGTACACATGCACGCACTGGCAATGAACTGATGAAACAATCCGAATAATGGCCAGTTGGTTTACTAGGTTGGGCCAGTTGGTTTACGTTCGTTATGGCAAAACAAGCATGGACGACGAGATGGGCGAAACAGACGACACAACGGGCTGTGCACTGCCTATTTCACACCCATCCCGCTGTCTGCTTTGTTTCGCCATAATGACAGAGAATGTCTAGGAACATGTGTACCTCTGTTGAGTCATCGGTTTCACCCTCCTCCTCATCGTCACTGGCTTCTCTCGGCGCCACTTCAAAACTGAAAGAGAGAGAGAGAGAGATAGAATTTAAAATTTCAGAGACAGTTGCTGCACTGTGGAACTACAGTGTCGGAGGCGACAGCTGTGCATGTTACTTAGATCCCAGCAATTGTTGCCGTACCCAGTATCCACAATGTTACAGGTGACAGCTTCACATGTTACCGCATCTGTCGTCCTTTGCCACTGCTGGCATGCATTAGTTACCCAAAAGCTCTGCCACTGAATGTTGCAATGTACATGAGCATTCAGAATTATCAGCCTTCTTCAATGTTCATGTTTCAAGCAAGGAAAATGTTGCCACAAGCTCACATTGCTCAAATAGAAGGAAATATGCCTCTCTGAAGAAAAGAAGAAACTTGCCGTGGTAAGATGTTCTGGCATCTCTGGAAAACGCTGACTCTGTGTTTAAGCATGTCGCTTTAGGTCACTGAGGCTCAGCTAGTAACCAATATAGTATAGGCTCAGCTAGCAACCAACAAATAGTTGACCCTTTACAAAACTCCGACTTGGCATAACTTCAGGTGGCTGCTTTTATAGACGACAACAGCAGTGGATGGGTGTGACGGGTGCGTTGACATTTGGGAGCGACGAGGCATAGGATTTTCACAGCAGGAGTTACAATGACGTTTGCAACTTCGATATGGCAAATACACTCATCATGAATTGTGTTTTGGAAGGCATTGTCTTTCTGTCTTTTTACGTGTGCCAAGCGTTCAGGATGTGGATATAGATTACGAGTTGGCAAAAAAATATGCAGTACGACATGAATTTAAAGTTCTTACCCTGGGTGCATTTCGAGCCAGGTATCAAGCTGGCTGGCCAGTGGAGCATCTTTGCCTTCAATGACCTTGCCAGTTGCTGTCTCGATGACGTTGACCCTGAGGTCGCTATGCTGTGAGCTTTCATCCACCATCTGTGCAACAGGCGGAAAGAAGACAGTGTCTAATGTCATTTTAGTAGTCTGCTTCTATGTGCCTAGTAGCCAACGTAGCAAACAACAAAAGCACTAACTGCTGCAGGACACACTTCTGAAGGATATTACTGCAGTCACATATCCCTACTTAAATAATTTCTGTGAGCTGCGGAGTAACTTTTGCATGGACAGCTGCAGCTGAAGTGCATGAAAACCTTCACAGAATACATCAGGTGAAAAAAACCTGCCTGGTTCATAAAGAAACACTGCACATAGTTAACGAGAAGAAAGGAAACAGAAGGGCCCGATTGTTATTAGTCATATCATAAGAAGCCAACCCCCAAAAAGTTCACGTACACGTGACACCTGCGGCAGAAAGAATGTTCCCCATCTGCCGCCAAGGCTCGTGAGTGGTGGCACGGGCTAACACTCTCAGGGTTAGTTCTCGCAGATAAAATAAACAGCCCAGAAAGTGGATCGGAAAACGGCGCAGCAGTAGCTCAATTTGTAAGAGCGTCGCTTGCATAATGCAATGACGTGGGTTCGTATCCCACCTGCTTCCAGTTGTCTTTTCATCCACTTTCATTTCCATTAAATTATCATTTTTTTTAAGTTCAATTAATAAGTACAAGTAACTTCCCCTATGCTGTCCTTGGTGTATTTCTTTTGTTGGCTTCTTATAATATTACTACATATAGTTAAATTTTAACCCTTTGAGGGTCAATGACGCAAATATACAGCGCCGCGAAAAAGTAAAAAAAATGGTTGATGCCGTATATTTACGGCGCCGTCTGTATGTTTAAAATGCGCGTAAATATTAGTGGAAGAGCAGAAACATATGACACTTGTGAATTATTCCTGTGTGCGCATTTTCTAAGCCTTATGTGTATAACAGTGCATCAAATTTTTAATTCTTAGAAGTTTATTTCCTTTTTTTTTATTGTTGTTATTCATGAATATACACAGAGGCAAAATATTTTTTTTATGACTTTACGGTCACCCTGGAAAAATTACGGTAAATTTTTTTCGAAATAGGTCCGTCAGAAGAATTGGAATCTGCAATAAAAAAAAAAAATCGACCCTGGGCGGTCACATATGGTGAAAAAAATCGACCCTCAGAGGGTTAAGAGCTGCTTCAGCTCACTACATGGCTTGGAGCAGTCGTAACAAATGTGGGTTGGCCTCCAGACTTATGACAAGATGCCCTTGCTGGTAGTTCGATGCATTCTTTTTTACCAGATAAACACGCTCTTACATCAGTACTCTAGGCTTTCGGCAATGCCATTATTGAGAAAATGCATGAACGAGGCACTAGCGGATAAATTTTATGTCTTCAGGCTACTACATTTTCCGGCATAATGAATGCACCCCCTCACTTTTCCCACCACAAAGTGCATTTTTTCTTTTCCTCGTATAATGATTGCGCACTTGCTCCTGAGAAATAGCAGAAACACGACACAATTTGGCGTTCAGCATGGCATCCAACACGCCAAAACGACAGCCGGATCTGAGGTGTTTGACCATTACGTAGCTCTGCATCAGGCCGCTCAGCATGCTGACAAACGTAAGTGACACACAGTACAAGTGGGCGTCCGATACGGAGTGCAGTACGCCGGTTCCTAGGCATTTTGCCGCGCTGTAGCAGCAGGTGGGACTCTTACAGTGTGACAGGTGGCCGCAGACAAAAAAATCACTCAAGATTTTACCGCGCATAATGAACGCACCCCAACTTTGTGCAAACTTGTTGGTAAACATGATGCGATCATCATGCGAGTACATACGGTATGTCTTACAGCTACTAAAAGACCAACATTTCTTCCAGCCATCCCCAGTAGCCCTGTCCTGCCAATGTTTCGTTGATAACTGATCAACTTCCACCTGATGCTGGCAAAGCTTCCTAACCCTATCCCTCTATCTAATCCCCCTGCCACTATGGAGTGCATTTCTCTTCTCTTGGCACTCGTTCACTTACAAAAATAGACCACTGGATGTTTATTCCATGCATCACAATGCCTGCTCAACTCTATTTCATACTTTCAATCTTGGCTAAAATGCCAGGTGGCTACATTTGCTCCCTGGCCCTTACTCTTTCTGATCCAAAATATTCTTGCTGCTCAGCTCACTGGCTAGTTTTCCATTCCTTCGCTTGTTGCATAGTATATAGCAGACTTCCAAGAATGTTTGCTACCCTACACAGCTTCAGCCTAGTAGGCCAGTCTGACATAATGCATAAGTTATATCCTTTATCAATTTAAGGGCAAGCTCTTCAGTACCTGGCCTAGCCTCGAACGGGCTGTCGCAAAGTCCCAAGGAAGGCATTTGCGAGACAGGAATGGCTGCAGCGAATTCCCACACTCACCGCATCCATGGCTGCGTCGGATGACCCCGGTGGGCCGCCTTCCCCGCTTCCAGCCGCAGAGGCCCCGGCGCTCCCTTCCTGCTGTCCCTGCTGGCCCGGCTGCGGCTGCTTCTTCTTCTTTTTCTTCTTCTTCTCGCGCAGTTTCCGCCGCTGCTCGGCCTTGTGCTGGCGCACCATCTCGGTGAGGTTGTGGATGTACTCGTCCGTCTGCGACAGCAGGAAGGCCAGCCGACGGTCCTTCTTCTGGTCGATGAGCTTGCGGTATCCTTCCTCGTCCTCGGCCATGAGGCGCCGCATACGCTCCTTCTCGACACGTTCCTGCTCCTTCTTCTGCTCGCGCTCCGTGTTGGCATGGTACGTGGCCACCGCCTTGTTCACCTTGGCCACCTTGGCCTGGACTCCACGGTGGAACTCGCGGAAGTCCTTGCCGTGCTGCAGCACGGCCGCCAGGTACTCCTGGTGCTTCTGGCGGCGCTTGCGCTCCTGCTCCAGCTTCTGCTGCTTCTCGAGCTTCTCGGTGAGGCGGGCCTCGCGGAGGCTCTGCCGCTTGGTCCGCTTGTACAGCTTGGGGTTGAGCGAGGTCTCGAGGGTGGTGTCCCGGCGCATGCACTGCACCACCTCGGCGCGCAGCTGCCGCTGGAAGTTGAGCAGCCGCAGGGCGCGCAGCTCGATCATGGCCTTGATGCGCAGGTCCTCGGGCAGGTTGGCCGGCAGCTTGGAGAGCTCCTCGATGCGGTGGGCAATGCGGCTCGTCAGCCGGTTCTCCTTCTCCTTCAGGACCTCGATGGGGTCGATGCCCTGGGGCTTGGCCACGGGTGTGATGCGGTTCTGCTTCTGCTGCTGCATCTGCGCACAGGGGCACACTTAGCGTTGCAACCCAGCAATATGGGCTGAGAGCAAGTGATTGCTCATCCACTGCACACACACACACACGTGTCCATGTGGCCAAGCCTAACAAATGGGTCTAATGGGAGTCCTGCTCTCACTACTACTACTCTAGGACCCTCGTCAGTGTACACGTAGTTCGTAATTTTTGTCTTATGAAAAAAAATCTAGTTTTTCAGTTCTCTCAAATGTAGAAACAGTAAATTTTGCTAACTTACCCAGCTATGTGACACTAAATAACACTAGAAAGCAAGGACAGTTCCAAGTAAAACCTACAGTGCTATTCTGGATGCTGCCAAATTCTGTCACATTGCTAAATTCCACCAAATTTGGGTTTTAAGCCAATCAGAAGGGGTGGAGCTGTGCTTGGAGCCAATTGGAGCTCATCAGACTGCACAACATGGTGGAGTTTGGCAGCATCCAGAGCAGCGCCTCAGATGGAGCCTCGAACGAAACCACATGCTTTAGGTTTCACATTGAGATGCTGGAAATTGCAACGAGACACTGAAACAGAAAGGAACATGCCCCAGTGCAGCCCCTTCGCCTCAGTGCCGTCTACTATAGACACTTCTGTGGCCAGCTTTTGTAACAATTCCTCCTTTTGCCTTTTGACCCTTTCTTCTCTCTTTTTATCATCACTCACATGCTGCCATTATTGCCACCACTTGGTGCAAAATATAGTGAGAAATCAACAGAGCTGAAGCAAATGAATCCTAGTGAGAAACAGACCTTGCACTTTCCGCCCAGATGCAGATGCTGAAATCGAGCTGTGGACGCCCTGAGGTGATCCCAGTGAAGGGGAGTCACTGTGGCAAACAATGCCATTAAGTTGATGAAAGAAGAGTGAGAATACCATGTAATGGCAGAACATGTTCTGACATGCACTGATGCGAGAATCAAATCAGCAAGGAGGAAAATGAAGAGTGTAAGTAAGTGGCATATGGAAGGACTAGGTTAGTCTAGGAAAGTGTGAGAGGCCACTTCCGAGGATAGTTTCAAAGCCAAAGATCTAAAAGTAAAATAAAATTGGGCAAAAGATGGGTGAAAGATGGGACAAAAGTGAGATCAAGATAAAAATAAAATAAAATTGTGCAAAAGATGGGATAAAAGTGGGATCAAGCTACCAAAAGATGAAAAGGTCTACCGTAACAGTCCTACACTCCATACAAACCTTTTCTTGCTGCTAACGTAGCATTAACTACTAACACATGACTAGCTTGCATGTCGTATGCCCTCCCTGCTGGCTGGCCTTTCTTTCACTATCACAGTAGAGCACCAGAACAGCGATAAGATGTAATGAATGGTCTGACAAGGAACTCCACTTAGCTTAATCTTATTTCGTGTTTGACATTAAGATAAGGTAAGATCGTTCTTCTCAAGCATCCAGCTGCGGGCCCTCAAGGGTTCTGTGAAAGTGAAAATGCGCTCTTTGTTGTAACGCCTTTCGTGTGAAACTTTGACTTTTTTTATTTATCACAACTTTAGCACATTGGCAGTAAATCGTTGCTTTTCCAAATGAGAGAAAGTTGTACTTCTGTATGAAAGAATGAGGTGCCCGGTACTGTAAAGGACTTTCCTTCTTTCAGGTCACGGCAAATGGGTGCATGTGACAATGTGACTAACTTTCGGCACAGACACCCAGCAGCCAGACTTCATCGTTATAACCGATAATGCGGCATTGGGGCATTGTAGCAAGTGGGTTATTTCACCATAGAAAACATAAGAAGTTGACAGTGGAGCGGATTCTGATTGTTATAACTCATATATTGTTAAAACTGGTATTGTTATAAGTGGGTTTAGCTTGCTGAAACTCGGCAAGGAAAAAAAATTTTTCTGGTAGATTGCTTGGAGGCAGCACTCAACAGTAAGAGGTCAAGTGCTATGACCAGCTCTTGCCTGGCTTATTTATGATTACTTAAGCAGGGCTACTTGCACTTCAGAGATCACCTCTTGACAGTAACTGCACTAAGTGACAACTGGCTGGGGAGACCACGCAGTGTACTCAATAGTCCGAATTAACCAGGGTCAAACGAACAGGCTGTTACTGTAATGGCTAACTGGGCAACTTTTTTTGCGGTCGAAAAAGATCACCACGTTGTTAAAAAAAGAAATTTAAATTATCATTTCATTCTTGATTCATATTATAAAATTTTGATATTTGCATAACCATAGTTTTTTATTGACATTACTGATATTTGAACTTCGATGGCAATGTACTTAAATGGATCGAGGCCCGTTAGAAGAAATGAGTAAGGGAGGTTAGGGCCAAGTGTGGCACTCAACTGACATGGCGTGGCACACTGCTCCCCGTCATCTGACATTTGTCGGCCCCACCCTTTACTGTCTTGGCTAGTAAAGGCGACTTAACCTCACTCAGTGCCATGAATGAAAAGGAACGATGTGCGTTTGTGAAGTTCCATCCAGCTGAATTCGTGTGGCATTCTTCTTTCGCCACAATGGCACGAGCGTGAACTCTCACGAAAAATGCCGAATGAAGTGCTGCACCCATCACCTGCATCATGGACGGCATAGACGATGGTGGTCCTGTTCCGGGACTGCCCCTGGCATTCTGCGGTGGCGCCTGGCAACCGGGCCGGGGCCCTTGCTGCAGGGGCACCCCGCCCCCGGGTGGCCCTGCCCCAGCCCCCTGGGGTGGGGGTGTCGGCGCCCCGCCCCCCTGGGACCCCATCATGGGGTGGGGGGGCTGGCCGTGCGGAGGAGGGGGAGGCACCCCTGGCGGGACGGCGGCCCCGGAAGTCGGCGCCACCGGCCCGTACTGGGGACCCATGGCAGCTGGGCCTACAGCACCAGCGCCCTGGCTGCTGGGCCCGTACTGCTGCGGGGGGCCCCCCGCCCCCATGGGTGGTGCCGGCTGGGGGGACGGCCTCATGGAAGGTGATGGAGCTCCTGCAAACAGAATGTTTCAACAAAACCGATGGACAAATAGCTCAGTTTCACAAGCAGAGAGCAACAATATTGAAGCCGTGCAATGAACTGATTTTACCAGTAAGAGCTTTGACCTGGGCCTGTATACATTAAGGCTTCATTGTTCATTCATTCATTCATTCTTCCGGAGAATACGTAGAATTGCCTGCGAGCCATGACACAAAGAAAAAGCTCTGTGCAAGAGCAGATGCCAACTGCTCATGACAACGGACTTATGGCTGTGTATTCTTAAGCAAGAGCCACACCCCTAAATTTGGGTCAAAATATTTCATGAAAAGATTCTCCGCGACGGCAGCACATCCCTTCAGCAAGCACACACCTCGCCAAATGCAGCTGTGCAACACTATTCCTGCGCAGTAATGCACGCAGGTTGTGCTGGCATAGATACAGGACAGCAGAAACATTTCAAATACAAAATTTTGCATGGAGGCAGCTCCATATCTACGCTTTCTGAAAATAGGCTTTTTGCACAGTCTGAAATTTTGCTGCAGTTCAACTTTCACCCTTCCCAACCACGGTATTATCCTGAATTTTGACCATAAATGGGCAATTTTTTCAGTACAGGAACTTTAACGGAAGATAATGTAAACAAAATTATAAGTGTTTATTTACACAAAATCTGAACAATTTATAGTAAATGTGAAACTTAAAACAGCTATACAAGTAAACTAAGAAATGTATATATATTATCGATGAGAAAATGCAAACAGCAAGAAAATTAAAAGCATCATCAACGGGCTGGGCTCACCCTCAGCC
The DNA here is from genome assembly GCF_038994185.2 of Dermacentor albipictus. Taxonomy (NCBI): domain Eukaryota; kingdom Metazoa; phylum Arthropoda; class Arachnida; order Ixodida; family Ixodidae; genus Dermacentor; species Dermacentor albipictus. The sequence continues at coordinate 59,590,165 of NC_091829.1, read as the reverse complement.
ATTTTTACTAGAGACGTGCAGACAAGCCCGGCTCCTCCACAGCACGGAAGGAGATAACATCGCAGTGCTAATGTTGGGGCTAGTTGCTGGGTCATCTTTGGCTATGCTTACATTGCAAGGCTTCACGCAGACGAAAGAAGAGACTAGGACACAGACAGGGCTGCTCGTGTCCCAGTTTCTTCCTTCGTCCACGTGAAGCTTTAACACTGTAAGCATAGTTAAGAAGTTAACCTCCCTGCCTTTCGCCCTCTTCCCCGTTTCCTTCGCACAACTCCAACAGCGCTAGAGAGACCACACACAATGGCCGAACCCACCTGGTGGCCTGTGCATGTACGGTGGGCCCGGCTGGGGCGAACCCTGTGGGGTGCCCTGCGAGGAGCCCGTGCCCTGGGCGGCCATGCTGATGTGGTCCGGCACTGGTTGGTTGCGGGCCAGAAGCTTGTACGCCATGATCTGGGCCCGCAGCTGCGTCAACTGCGGTGGACTCAGCAGCGACGGTTTTGAGCCGCCGCCAGCCGCGCTGGCGCCTCCCTCGGCACCTGGCGGCGCATTGCCCGCAGACCCGTTGGAAGGCGGACCCCCACTGCCGGGTCCTCCTCCACTGTTGTAACCTGCTGGTGAGCAGAACGAGGCACATGAAAGCATGTCTGGTCCACAGTGCCCACCTGGCCCAAAATTGCAGCCACTGCCTGCAACCACACCATGCTTGCAGACTCTCTCAAACAAGTCAGGCGGTCAACCATGTACTATCTTCGACAGTTCTAAAACTATTTGTATGCAATCTAGTTCAACGTGCTCAACCTTGTTTCAGACCACAAGTTGTGCAGAATCGCATAAGTTAGCATCAGAAAAGCTACGTGAGGTTTTGGGGTGTCAGTTCAGCACTCTTTATTTAGCTTATCAACTACCTCCAGGCTATTCTTGCAAATGGAGTGAGCTCGATGTCTGATTCAAAGAAGTCATTGTGGTCCCTTTCATAAATCTGTTAGCAGAATTTGCCATGTGCAAGTGAAAGAGTGAATAGTAATGTATAAGTGCCACCATAGTAATGTATAAGTGCCACCATAGTAATGTATAAGTGCCACTTGCTACATATTATGTTCACTAGCTCATATAGTACTGTTTCTGTTTATACCCCCCCTTACGTCATGCTCCTACGGGGGCCTGTAAGGTCATTGTAAATAAATAAATAAATAAAATCAGTCAGTAACTGCAATCCTCTATTTCAGAGGCTGCTTATATGCCATTTACTGACACATGGGACTACAAGACTTCCTGCTTAGTGAATAAAATAACAAACACAAACACACCTCATACCATTTTCAAGTTTCCGTCGTTAAACACAAGGCATGCATGCAACGGTAATCTTAACCTCCCTTTATGTTCGCATGTGTACGGCGAAAGTTCAATTCAATTCTCTAGTGTAAAGCTGTGGTATAATTTGCCTCTAGAAATAAAACTCACAAGAAATTTTGACATTGCATGTAAATGCCACTTCTTATCTTACCAAGCACGTCCTTGAGTTCCGTTTGTTTTGTTTTGTTCATTTTTAGTACAGTTCTGTGATTTTATATAGAATTTACCGCTTATATGTATGATACTTTCACTATTTTGTCTGTATAAGACTGCTAATTATTGCAATGAATTTTTCGTATTGGAACCATCACTAGCCGCTTTAGGCTATGGCACCAAATATCTTTGTCTGCATTTTTCATATTATTGTGTAATAAAATTCCCTTTTGATTTGATTTGATTCTGCACAAATACAACACAGCTACAATCTATCGGAAAGAGTAAGGACAGCCAGCCAGCCAGCCATGATCAGTAACAGGTAACTGACGTTTACTTTATTGTGATAAGCTGCACAAATAGGGTGTCTGATCAATAAATGTATTTAACCTCTTAATTGTTCTATTATTTTGAGCAAAAGTGACCTTTTTCTGCAATTTTATTTTATGGCTTATTTCTAAGTCCATCAAAAGCTCTTGTAAAGCTTGTTTTAACCAATTAGCTTCATGTTTTAAGCGTGAAAAACCTCATCTTACCTCTTCACTATGCAATATATATGTCCTTGTCATTGCCACAAACAGTATAGATAGAAACAAGGAAAAGGCACAACAAGCGCGCAATCCCAAAAATGTGATCTTCGAGAGTTGACAAAGTGTTGCCATCTATGCTGCATAAAACAATGAAAGTAATGTCTGTGCCATTTCAGCACTGGCAAAATGGCTGCCATCTGTGTTGTAGAATGTGAAGACTGAATCAACATAGCTTTCGAGGTGCCGACAAAGTGCTCACATCTATATAGTAAAACAAAAGGGAGCTAAGTAACCTCAGATTTCAAGCGTTGCCACTGCGGCCGTCTGTGTAGTAGAAGAAAAACTACAGTAAACCCTCGTTAACTCGAAGTTGTAAAATCCGGGAAAAATTTCGAGATAAGCAGAGTTTCGAGTTAAGCAAAATAACGAAAATTTCAGTGACCGGGTCACTGAAAGAGCCAGTAACAACCAGCACTGCTAACAAACGCCCCACAGCACGAGGGGAGCTTTTGCAATAAACGCAGAATTCCCAGGAAAAAACGGAATTTTATTGTTTTGAAAAGAACTGGGTGATGCTTGCCTGCTTGGCGTTGGCATTCGGCGCGAGAAAAGCGTCCTCGAGCTGCTGAACGCACCGCATGAGCCGTTGTTCGCCGCCACTGCATTCAACTTTGTTGCGGAGCAAACGTAGCAGGTTTCTTGTTTCTGCAGTTGTCGGCACTTCTCTAGGTGGTTCTTCGTCAGCGTGATCACCGTCGTCGTTCACTGCCATTTCAACAATGTCAGCATCAGACAACATTCCGGTAACGGGCACGTCCGACTCGTAGAGCGCGTACTCTTCAAAAGTGAGTTTGCCGTCTCCGGCATCGCTGGCGCAGCCGGCAGCTATGCGGACTTCGTCGCAAAGTTCATCGCAATCCCTGAACTCGTCAGTGTCTGGCTCGAGCGATTTCTCGGCGCGCGAAACAATTGGCAATCGTCAATGGACGCACTTGTCGCCAGGCTTCGGCGATCAGGTGGACTGCACCCAGCAAATCTATTTCGTACTTCTTACCACTGTCGTAAGAACACAAAATGCGGCACAGCAGACTCTTCCTGTAGAACTTGCGAGCAACCTCAATGACTCCTTGGTCTATCGGCTGGAGCACGGACGTCATATTAGCAGGCAGGAACTCCAGCGTGACTGCCTCCAAGTTGTTGATTTTTCCGTGGCCGGGGCAGTTGTCCACGACGAACAACACTTTCCGGCCGTCCCTTGCCATTTTGCGGTCAAGAGCACGTACGTACTCTTCAAAGAGCGCTGCAGTCATCCAGGCCGTTTTATTGGCGCGGTAAGTCGCATCTCTCGGGAGCCGTGCATTTCGGAAGCACCTTGGATTGAGCGACTTACCGATAACAAGCAGCGGCAGTTTTTCATCGCCGGTGGAGTTGGCTCCGAAAAGTATCGTCACTCGGTCTTTGCGCTGCTTAGCGCCTGAGCACGCTTCTCCCTTCAGTGTGTATGTGCAGCTAGGCAGCATCTTATAGAACAGTGCTGCTTCGTCGAGGTTGAAAATGTCCTTGTCCGCGTAAGCCTTTTGCAGCTCAGCGAGGCAGTGGTTGCGCCAGGTGTCTGCAGCCCCTTCATCAACAGTGCCGCTTTCGCCGTGGATAAGCTTCGAGGCCACGTTATTTCTTTTTTTAAATCGTTCAAACCAGCCATTGCTGCAATTAAAGTCTGTGTGGCCCATCTGCAACGCCAGCGCGTCTGCCTTCTCCATCATCATTTGGGTTGTCACGGGAAGGTTGGCTGCCCTGACATTCCGGAGCCACAGCATGAGTGCTGCTTCGACGTCCAGGAATTTCGAGGCCCGAATCCGCTTCCGCTCACTGGAAAAACTTTGCTCGAAGCCATCAAAGACCTTCTGTCGATTTTTTACAACTGTCGAAAGCGTCGACAAGGGGATGCCGAATTCTTTGGCGATGCTTGTTTTGGATCTTCCCGCTTTCTCCACTTCCTTGATTAACGCGACTTTTTTCTCCAGCGTCAGAGACTTGCACTGCTTGGGGCGGGACATCGTCGTCGTCCGTTGGCCACGCACCACACACACACACACACACACACACACACACAAAAAAAAATCGCAGTCAATGCGTCGTGCGCACAGCACAACGAAACAAAGAACTAACAGCAGAATCCCACACGCACAATGACGTTCGCAGGTACGAAATGCGGTGGCACGACTACCCGATAAAACCCATTAGACCCCACGCGCAAGCGGCGCACACCACGTGACTGCTTCCAAGGTTACTTGATGTGGTTGACTGAAAACGGCTACATCCGCGGGAATTTTGTATTCGCCCTTAGATCGTGACCGCGTTCGGCACTTTAGTAGGAACCAAGCGCTCGCTCGGAGCCTGTATCACCTTTAGGTAACGGCCTTTGCCTTCAGCGGTCCCGGTCAAAATTTCGAGATATCCGTATTAAGCCCGAAAAATGCTTCGAGATAAACGGGTGCGAATACATAACACCTATGGGTGGGGAAGGCACGGCGTGGAAAACTTTCGACTTAACCGATATTTCGAGATAAGCGAGTTCGTGTTAACGAGGGTTTACTGTACACGGACAAACTGAGTTCGTACAAAAACACTAGGGTTAACCCAGCATCCTGAAATAACTTGCAACATTACCACGAAACAATGCCACCAGTGGCCCAACAATCAAAAGCTGCGAGCCACTCACTCTGCGAGGATGGGTCAGGGGGCTCCGAAGCAACTGGGGGATGGTGCGGGTGTGGTCCCGGCTGGTGAGGAGGGGCTGTGCCGGCAGCTGCTCCTCCTCCCTGCTGCGAAGAAGGGTATGGCTGCTGCTGGTAAGGGCCGCCACCACCTCCGTAGCCGCCTGTCTGCTGTGGACCCATGCCGTAACCGTGCGGTCCCGGACCTAATGGGCAAAGAAGAGGCTGGCTGTGACACGAAAGTTGTACTGTCCTAATGTTAGGCAAGCAATGCGCACTTCGAGGCATGATTGTGTTAACCCATAAATTGCCATTCCCGAGAGAAGTCAGTGCTAATCACGGCAAACAAACGCCTTTTTCAGTTGCAAAATGTGCCTGGAAAGTGTTGCCTACTTCCATACCACACCATCATTTAAAAATGCACAACATATCTTTTGCTAACGTATATTAATTTCTTTTATAAATGCCTATCTTTTACATTTTTTCTAGTTTGCAATATTTCTGTTGTATTAACCGTGTTGTACCTGCTTTTATCGTTTTTGCTAGCTAATGCATTTTTTTATGGCCAGAGTGTGTTGTACATCAACTGATCTATATTCACAGTACCTTACATTTAAAACTTGTTTACATTGTGCACATTATTTTATTGTCCACGATTATGTTGTAAACCTTCGATGTGTTATATCAAGAGACTGGATGAAATGCAAAAGCCTGTTTCTTCTCACGTGTCACAGCTGCACCTATTTAGTGTATGAGCACGAATATGACTTAAAAGGTAGTTTAGAGCTGACCTTATAGTGCCTATAAATGCCTCTTTCAGTCCTTTGTGCCCATATATGCCTATTTTTTGCTTCCAGCAACTGAAAATGCCTTTTTGAGGAGGCTCATTCTGTACCAAAAGTACATTCTTCTTTCCACAAAGCCTAGAAGCAATGGCAGATGCTGTTGCTAATGACAACGCACCTGGAAATGCGACCTACCAATTGTGGGCTTGCATTTCAATGTTTACTCATCTTTTTAGGGCCCTTCACATTCTGCCTGACACCGGATAGCAATGGCAGAGAAAAATATCCTGAAAAGTCTGTTTCTTCGACAGTGGACATGCAACTCTATGTTACACAGCAGGCGAGGATTTGAGAAAAAAATGCGCAGAATTTTGAGAGAGGTGTGCTGTTGGCTGTAGCTTGGAAAGGGCTCTAATTGTAGAATATTGTGAATATTTTAATTGAACGCGTGCACAGTTCACTGGTAAAACGCGCAGTACCCTTTTTCAACAACTCCGCTCTTTCATGGTTGTGCAGAGAAAACCAGCATATGGCAGTTCACCTAAAGCAGCAAGCTCTGCTGCTAACCCCACTCTTTAATTAAGTGCATGTGCGGAGATACACACCGCTACACTCTAACGTGTGATATATATAAAGCAAAACCTTTTGCTTATCAAGTCACAGTGACATAAAAAAAACGTGTTTACGAGACAGTTTTTGCGAACAGTTCACGAGCCGTGACAGCTACAGCACTGTGACACAAGTTTAATGTATCCCATGTGCACTGCAGCAGCTGTCGAAAAAGTTTGTGCAATATTGCAGTCTGTGTTAAACAAGAAACAAAGGCTTTTTCTGCTCAAAAAAAAAAAAAAAAGATTTCCGGGGTTCACATAACAAATTTAGGGTAATAATTTTCCTGCCCCCCCCCCCCCCCCCTTCCGACATGTTACTCATGAAAAGGTCTTGCCTGGCCCCATGTGCTGTGGCGGTGGGGGACCCTGAGGTGGCGGAGGTCCGTAACCGTGGTGAGGCGGTGGTGGCCCCTCATGGGGAGGCGGTCCTCCCATAGGCCCTGCCCCCTGAGGTGGGACAGGTGGTGGTCCCATGATAGGGCTGGGGACCCCCGAGCTGCCGCCACTGCCTCCAGCAGCACCCCCTGGTGGCTTGCCCCCACGGCCGCCACCCATGCCCAGCATCTGGGGGTAGCGGGGGTCGTCTGGAGTCATGCCCTTCTCCGATTCCATGTTGTTGATGGCCTGTAATCAATGGTGTGGAAAGGCGGAGGGGGAAGAGTGAGAATGTTGGTAACGTAATGACAAGTGGCATATTCGAGACTTCCTTTCAGGTCGAGTTTACTAGAACCGCACGTGAATCTGATACAAAAACACATGTGGCAGACTGAGAATTTGAGGAAAGTTTGTTTTTACTCAAATTTTGCATTCAGAACACATTTTGTTCTTCTGGATCATCAGTAACGTTGTTGACTGGGAAAAACGAAAAATCACCATAGTGTGCAAACCTCGCCATCACAGAAGCAAGTTGCCACGGATGTGGCCCGGTTTCATTGCCTGCTGGTGATGAAATTAAATGCCCTGACGAAACTGGACAAGTAGTGATGTGATGCCAAGTGTTTGATTAAATGACGATATGAACAAAATAAGCAATCATGTTGCAAAGTCCAAATGAAAACAAAGCCGCATTACAAAGTGAGTGTGGCTGTAAGTAAGTCTGCCTTCTTTTGAAGGCAGATCAATGAACCAAGGTTCAGCTGTAAAGAAACGACTTTTTCTGTGCCAACTTTTCTTCAGAAAACCACCAAAACTTTTCCTTTTTTTTTCATGACTGATTCTTTATTCATACATGACCGACAGTGCCATTAAGGCATTATTGCTGTGGGCAGATCATGATGGAGCACATCAACATTCCTGCAGTATACCACATTCACAGGTAGTGAATTCCAGTGACAATGGTTCATGGAAAAAATATATATATATTAAAGAGATACACTTTGGAAAGGTACAACCTAACCTTAAATGGATTGTCTTTAGCCGAGGAATTATAATGCAGGGCTTCAGCCAGTCTGATTTATTGTTATAGGGTGAGATAGATTCAATGTGAACCACTTTCATTTGTTTCTTTGCTATTTTGTTTATTATTATTTTTTCATGCTTTCGAGTTGCAGACAGGCAAGACCGCAGAAACGGTCCATATGAAAAGCGATATTTCTTGAAACAGAACTCAAGCCTGCTTTTGTTATCCTCCATGCTACACATGACTGCTGGCCTAGCATGGAAAGAAAATCACAGAGGCAAAATGTTTTTGTCGAGTTGTGTCCAAGTTGTCAGAGGCTCTAAATCTTCCTCGAAACTGTCAGTACTAAGCTGAAGCTCCAAACACGAATCACAAGAGCTTTCCAGGTCTAACTGTTTATTTGAGGTGAAGAAACATCCAATGACGCCAGGATTTCGGCACTGAAAATACGGCCGTCATCACTACAACTACTTCACTCTATGCCACCATTTTTTTAGACCGAGGAAAGGCAGATGAGCGCTTGCTTTCTGCCAACTGCATTCTTAGAAATTCTGAGACGCTTGTGCCATTTAATAGGACAGCGTTTACACCAAAATGGTGACATTGGTGCCGCTCATCTGCAGCAGTCTGCAGATGAAAGTAAATCCACTGGACAAGTGAGACTTGTCGCTGACATAGTTTGGAGGAAATGCCTAGACGAGTGCACCTCGTCCTTGGAATGGAAAGGATTAGGGAAGCCTTTCTTGGCTGCATTACATCTTGCGTTTGTTCACTAAACATAAAGTAATAAAGATGAGTGTACCTGCACAAGCATGAAAATTCGCAATCGTCATTGTACCACATCTTGCTTATACAACTTCGCAAGTTAATGCGCTGTAGCATAAAGCATTGGCCATTTTTGGCAACACAAAACTACAGAGAGCTGTCTGTGCAATTTGGTGCCACCAGAGAATGCCTCAGCAACTGTCGTGTCATCAAAGGCTGCAGAGCAACTAGTCCTATGTTCAAATTAGGTTTCAAGCAGTCAAGTGTTGTTGACTCAGCCTGTTTGAGCTGTGGCTGTGCGGTATAGCATGTGGAGCACTGGTGGTCGGAGAATGTGTTGACTTATATGTATGACAACAACTCTTGCTTAAATCTGTCGCAGACGTTTATGTTACCGAGCACCAACGTTCGCAGTGCCAGTGGACCTTCTGTTAATCATTTTCCCACATATTAAATTTGACGTGCTTGAAGGGAGCGACATAGGATACGTTACTATGTCATTATTGAATCACCCTCAGAGAAGCACCTGGTTTGGGACACGAGCTACCGAGTCCGCAATCCAAACTTTGCCTACGCACTCCTAGCAAGCTAGTTTAAGCACGCGATGGCACCGTACGTCATGCTGCACGACTTTCGCTTGGAGGAAGCGGGGTACCCCCCAACATCTGCGCTTCATACTCGGCGGATTTGCCTCGCCTTTTACGCCCCACGTACCGCTCCACGCACAGACGCATGTTTAAAACACCCGCATACACCTAGAATTAACCAGGCCAGTTGGCTCCTCTAGCAACCGACATGGCTGCCAAAGTGAGGCTAGCCTGGGGACACGCTTGGCAACACAAGCTTGCTTAGCGGTAGAAAGGAGACAGGGCTTACCCTTTGCAGCATGTGAATGTTATCGGACGGGTATCCCTGTTGCATGTGACCGTCATTCGAGTGCGGCCCGCCCTGTTGAGGAGGCGGACCGCCTTGGGACTGCGGCCCAGGCGAAGCGGACATCATCTCCTCGCCCGACGCCATGGGCGACGCTGGGAGCCGCCGCTCCACCTGACAACGAAAGTGCAGCAGATAAAGGCCCGTTCGAGACACCGACGGACAGAGAACAGCGTTTAACGACAAGTCACCACAGGCGCAAAGCTAACAATCGCGTTCGTGATGCCCAGCGGGAAACCGCCAGCGCGATGGAACAGAGCTGGCCTTGCTCGACGAAACCGAGCAGCGTCGACGCCTCTCGACAACGACCAGCGCTACCGCAAGACTTTTCACCCAGCGCACATAGGACAACTTTCTGAAGGGAGCGACAGACGTAGAGGCACGCAGCGGTAATAGTTCTTCGCCGATTCATTCATTAAAAATTGGTCGTTATCCTCGCCGAGAGCAAACAACGAGCGCATATCCTCCTCTCTCCGGGGGTTGCTCACTGACCCAACAACGCGACAGAAGTCAGGAGAAAGCTCCAGGAAAGACTAGAATCCGCACTCAGAAACCTTCAGAAAGGCCGGAATTTTCTGTTTACCTGTCAAGCGGTGCGACGGCTTTCCGAAAGTGCCTGTTGACGGGTTCACGGAATGGAGAAACGCCGCTACATGGAATTGAAGCCGACAATGGCGTACGTACTCGTGATGCAGCCCGATGCCGCCGCAAGAAACAAGAAACAAAAGAAAGAACATCGATTTGAGCTAACTAGACGTTTTGTGAGGCGGTAAGGAGTGTCGTAATGCACTGCAGAGACGCACACGAAGGAGAAATCGCAAAGAAAATTTATTAGGCAGCCAAAATCGCACGCAAAGAAAGTTTTCGCAACTTCGTACGAAACTATCCGTCTTCTCATCGGCACAGCCAGGTGAATCTGCGCGGAGGAAATTTCCTAACAAAAACACAAAAGAGCGGCGATAGCAGCAGCCGTGCGCGGCATGATGGAATCGCGCGCCGCTGTTAGCAGGAAAAACAAAGGTCGCGCAAATCATTCAGACCTAGCAGGGAGCTAGCGCAGAGCAAACATGTCCACCGAAGTCTCCACAAAGACTCTGAACATACTCATCGGCTGCACGGGCAGCGTGGCATCCATCAAGATACCCGTGCTAGTCCAACAGCTACTGCACCAGAGGTTCCAAGGGTACGCCGCGGTGGACCTGAAGGTAGTAGCGACGAGCAAAGCGCTTCACTTCTTCGAGCGTTTAATGATTCCGCGCTCGGTACCGCTGCTCGTCGACGATGACGAGTGGACCACTTGGCGGAAGATGTCCGATCCGGTGCTTCACATAGAGCTCAGGCGCTGGGCCGACGTGATGGTGATCGCTCCGCTGGACGCCAACACCATGGCCAAGATAGCGAACGGATTGTGCGACAATCTGCTCACCTGCGTCGTCAGGGCCTGGGACATGCAGAAGCCGCTGCTCTTTTGTCCGGCCATGAACACTCATATGTGGTGCCACCCGATAACGGTGAAGCACATGGCGATACTGAAGGACCTCGGCTACACCGAGGTGCCGTGCATTGAGAAGAGACTCGCTTGCGCGGACTACGGCTACGGAGCCATGGCCGAGGTGCCCACGATAGTGAGGTACGTCGTAGCAGCCGCCCTAGAGAAGGCGCAGCAGTAATTATCGTCTCCACCCCCCAGCTACTCGAGAACCGCAGTAGCCGCGGCACTATTTTTCCTTGAACCCATACATGTTAAGTTCGAATGACTGCCATTGTTACTCTGGAAATACAGGCACCAATCGGTTATCGTACCGAACACTGCACTCGAGCACTTGTTTCTGAAATTGATATTGCAGGCAGTGCAGCTACGAAGTGACACTGCAGTTTACTGCCGTTTTTTTATCCGCGTGATGCACATGTGCTGTGAAAATAAACAGCTTGCACAGCGTGACCAGTGTCTGTGATGCTTGCCAATTGCAGCTGCGCACTTGCCAGCTGTGAATCGCGAGTGCAACAACAAATGCAATTTATTACATCATTCGTAATAAACAAACTTCATGTCGTGAAAGCACTGGTCTTCCTTGGGCAGCTTGGTCACTTCATGGTTGACGTGCTTCACAAACTGCAGGAGTCCTTTGTCCCTGTACACCAACGCCAGAGAGTTGGGGCATGGATTCAGGGTCAACACCTGCGTAAATAAGCAACATACAGTGGATGATAAACTACGCAGAATTCACAATTTTCTGTCATTTTAACACGATCCTACCAAGCAGATGCACCGCTCACGTATGTGTTCATGTCAGTGGTGCACAGACAAAGAGGTCCGTTGGCTTCATGTGCTCGTAATAAAAAATCGAGACCCTCCGTTGCCCTTATTAAGAGTTTTAGCTTGAACGTAAACATTTGCGAAATACCGAAGACTGTGGCAACAACACTGGTAGCAGTCTCTTGCGACACTTTACCTGAGCATAATGCATCGGCGAAATTGAATTCCATGGAAAGAGGAGCCAAAAAGCATGTAGCAATATGATTATAGGCATGCCGTTGCGGGGGACTCTGGATAATTTCGACCACCTGGGGTTAATCATGCAGCCAATGCACAGTACGCAAGCGCCTTTGAGTTCCACGCTCATATAAATGCGAGTGCTGTGTCCAGGAGTCGAACCCAGACCTCAAGCTTGCACAAAGCGTCACAAGTGTTCTTATTATGTGGGTGTTCTCGTTGGGGAAAGAAAAATGAAAACAAAGGAAACTAGACGTTAACAATTATCTTGCTGGCTACTCCCTATGCTAGCAGCTAAGTAGAATATGGTTAGTCATAGCAAAAATAGCCGTGTGTCCTCCATGGTTAAGCTCCACACCAAAAGACGGTGCCACCAACTCTGTGAGCATAGTACAGAGCAAAGCTATGTTTTAGTGCATTGTCAAAGCAATACAGTTAAACCTTGATATAACTAATTTGTTAAAATCAGTAATTTCTTCTGTTATATTAAAATTCTACCTTTTATGCAGACAAGTGCAGTCGACAATGGATTTTTCTTACATGGAAGAGGCCGTAAAATTTTCTGAATTATCAGGCAACCTAAAGAAGGTTAACATCAATGAGAAAAAACTTCGTTTTGTGGAATCTCAGAGTCGGCGACAAAATATATGATTTTATGCCACGTCGGCGACGTGTTCACATTGGCAGTACGAAGCAAAGCCAGCCACACTTTCGCATACACTCCACCCCTGCTGCTGATCTCGCCTGCAGTGGGATGACCCTATCATGAACAGTGCCGACAGTGGGGGAGTGAATGCTTATTCTGCCTCTCACTGCAACGTGCCTTCGAAAGTTGAGATTACGCAACCTCCAGCACTAAACAAGCGGGAAGACGGCGCATATGATGCCAAGCCATCCCGGCATGCACACATGGCAGATTACCTCTAAAGACAGGGCGTACAAACTGCATATGCACTCGGCCACGGTTGTGATAAAAAAGGGAGACACACGCCAACCTGCCCTCCCCCACTTCTCCCTCGTGCTCGCTTGACCGTATTACTGAGCTGGCTCCCATCCCCTTTCCCTTTGCTCGCACGGGAAGACAGCGCTCATCAAGCCACTATCCTTCCATCTTTCTTGGCTCACCCTTGCATACTTTCTCTAGTACCCAAACCATACAGTGCACAGAGCGGGCTAACATCTTATCGCACTTGGACTTTATACAAAACATGACGCTGCTCTGCTTCGGCGGCCGAACCATGTGCAATCAACTGCTTGCAATTCAACTATCCGACAATCTGCACCCACGGAAGTTTCCATTTATTGTCTCGGTATATGTTCCCAGTGGCAGTAAAATTTCATTTGTTGAAATCGTGTATAAACACACTTGGTTATATTGAGGTTATAAATACATGGTGTTCTATGGACAAAAAGTTAAATACTTCATTATATCGAGGTTTAGCTGTAGTAACAATAAATATAAGACAATATTGGTATATTATTAATATCGTAATATACTTCACAAACTTACGTCTTCGTCTTCGCCTTTCACTATGTACGTTGTAAAACCACCATATTCTGGTTTCCACTCTGAAAGAAGCAGATAAAGAAAAGGAACCATTACTATAGACATGTCACAAAGAGGATGTGTTTACCACAGACGAAGGCTGTGAGGGCACTTTTGATTGCAACCGAGCCCAGTTGGGATTGAATTTCTCAATTTTGGTCGGCTCCCCTCTGCAGTTTGCGTAAAGGAGCCAATTGCAATCAAAGGTGCCCCATGTGACACAGGTATTGCTAACAACCATAGATGATCAGCCAGGATGACTAGCCAGCCACATGTAAACTACTGACAAGGGAGCAGTGACAACAGCAACAGAAAACAAGCATTACATGCACTTATAATTACATCTCATCCCATAATCAGCTACTTATATTGTCACAAATGCAGCATTGCCCTCTTTTAAATTTCTAGCATATACCTGGCGTCCTCGGCTCCCCCAGAGCACTAATTTCTTTAGGAGAACTCATTGGCATGCGAAATTTTCCATAAAAATGGCGTAGTCAAAAGGTGTTTGAACTAATGGCGAAGTTTCAATTGCGAACACATATCATAATCCCACAGCACAAGCTTTTCTGCAAGGTGCTGTATCAACACGCCTAACCTAACCTGTAACAGCCATTTACAAAGTCTTTGGAGCACATGCGGACATGTTGAGAACCTACAAAGCCGTCTAATCCAACCTAACCTCTAATCTTCTGCAAAGCTTTTGCAGTACATGCACACGTGTTGAAAGCCTACGAAGCCACCTAACCTAACCTAACTTAAGAAATAAGAGATTCTGTGGAGCCCCTGAAACAGCAGGCATGGCTGACTTCAGAAGTGCAAGTGTCTATGCCGAGTCGGCCGTAATTACCAGCACGTACCCATAGCCTATCCCTATTCTCGCACAATGCGACTCGTGAGTCATAACAATGTGCTAGTAGGATGCACCGTTTGAAGAAGTAGTTATTTGAACAATCGTGCAAACTATTGAGCAGCCACTGTCGCCTTATATGCTTGAACCGTTCTATGCCAAACCGGTAACCGTTATTATTCTTTCAGTTCAGGTTTGGTTTGGGCTCAGGCATGTTTCGGGTTCAGTTCCATGCAAGATTGCAGTTCAGGTATGGTTTTTGTTCGGGTTTAGTTCGACACCCTGTTTTAAACAGCACATTTTATTGTCATAACACCTTGCACCTAGGAAGAACGTGAATGTGAGCATTCAAATGAAGCCTTCCTTTGTTATTCTTTCATGTATATCAACAGAGGAAGTTAAATTAATGTTTCCAAGTTCTAGCTGGAACATCTGTCTTGTCATAGCACTACTTGAACCTCTTGAATTCACCCAGCATCGGCCACTGGCCCACCTTTCCTTCTAAAGGGATTGGTACGACGAAGGCACCAAATAAAACGACGGACAAAGGAAGATGACATGGGACAACCACGTAGGCGCACTAAGAACTGAGCGTTTTATTTCTTGACACGGGAATAAATAGCTGCTGTTGGTTTTAGTGCTTAGTGGTTTTAAAGGGACACTAAATAGAAACAATGAATGAGTTTAGCCTGATAAAGTATTCTTCTACACTTCTATTTTTACAAGTTTCGTGTAATAAGTTATTTGATAAGAAAATGAGGATCAATGTTTAATTTTTACAATTTTGTGCCGAGATGTCAATGTGACGTCAAAGATTTCAATGAATATTTTTCGTATTTAGGCTGTTGCGGCTCAGTAAAAGTTCTTGAAACTTGCCAAGTTCAGTCCTTGGGTTTTTATAGAATACAGTGTTATCCATCTTTACCAATAAAAAAGTGTCAGGGTGCAAGTGGACGTCGTCAACATCTATGATATCACGGGAAGCTGGTGCCTAAACTTTAAGACGGTGTCGCCATCTACCTTTCATCTTTGCATATTTTCTGGCTTACCAAGCCTTCCCAGAGAAAAAGAGTGGCCGCAAATGTAGCCCTTCACAATGTAGCACACTTAGCTGCTTCGATTGACTTGTGCAGTGGTTTAGGTAGAGTTGCGTACAAATTAATCGACTACGTGACTAGGTGGACCAGTACTTTCACTTTCGAAGAGGCACTGGCAATGTATCAAAGTCTCGATTTTCGGCTAAACTCGGTGAACTTAGTGGCCGAATTGTCATGTGGTCAAGCAGGCGGAGCGGGACAAGTGTATCAAAGTCTCGATTTTCGGCTGAACTCGGTGAACTTAGTGGCCGAATTGGCATGTGGACATGCAGGCGGAGCGGGACAACGTCTGAATCCTCAAGTGACATGCTGTAAAGTGTTTGCAATTTCCTTGAAGCTGTGTAAATTATCTGTTGGCAACTGCACCAAATCACCAAGGCCCATGCATTTCTGGAAGTGCTGTCTCAGGAACTACACATCACCGAGCGAGTGGGGCTAATTCGAGCTGGGAATGCAGAGAACGACAGTCACAATGGCGTGCCCTGTGGGCTACGTGTCCATCAAATGACGGGACAGGATTTAGCCCTGGTCATGTGCTCGCAATGTGGAATGCCTTAAAAGCCCAATTCTTTACTGTGTAATCAATATGCTCACCTGTTGAAGCATGAAACGCACCGACAGAATGCTAAAACGCTGCTTGTGCAGCACTCTACCCTGGTTCCATGGAGAGGCAGTGCATTTGTTTTAAGCCTAATGCATCACACAAAGCTAAATGGCTCAATTTTCTCTGTGCACGTCGTGGCAATGGCTAGCAACACATCAGACTTTGGTGTTCGGCTCAGGTTTGTCCGAAAGGCAGTTCGTGAGAGCGGGACATATTTTTGCAATATGATTGCTACATGGTACCAGGAGTTCGAGTATGCGAGAGTTTTCCCTTATTTAGATAGACGTGACTCTGCCGCATTTAGTAGGCGATAAACCAAATGCGCCGCCGTTCCCTGCTGTAAACGGCGCGATGTGGGCATAACATTTCGCTCTGGAGGCACCTGGCGTCACCCACCAGCTTGATTTCGCTTCATTTTCCCGTCGTCCTTTAACACACCACGCAATAGGAAAACAACAAAACGCGTCTCGGGCAGCTGGAGCACCGCCAGCTTGACGCGGGTCGGCGTCTCATTCTGCAACAATCCACACGACGCTTCGCATTATGTAGATGTCAACAATAGTTGAATCTGTCAAATTTTTTGTTACTTCAGATCGTACGTTTTACCGGTTAGTATGTGTTTTCTCACAGATCTTTCGAAAATGTATGAACGAGGTTCTTTAAATGTACACAAAAGGTCACTGGTCACTTGAAGCAGGGCTCATAGTCAAAAAACTTCTCCAAGTTGAGAAGGGTACAAATTCGGCCTTTTTGGTATGACATACTGCAAGTGAAGCCCAAAAAACTTGTGGATTGTACCCTCTGTCTGTCCCCAGTTCTTGCACTTCACTTTTGGTTTCTCTCAAGTGTCATTGTGCCAATCGTCTCATTACTACATTAATAGCTGTTATGAGTGGTGACCACTCAAATGCCAGCCAATCGGGAAACCATTGTGTAAGAGAAGTTTTATGAATGCAGCCTGAGATGCATAAAAAAGAGATTGTAACTTTTTTGGCAAGAAAGCTTGGGCACATGATGTAGTTCTAGGAACGAACCAAGTAGGTCATGGATCTCCAGAACAACCTTCCCAAACTCTCTTTTGCATTCTTTTTGGGGTAGCTATAGCGGACATTCCCAAATTCCGCCATGTTCGCGTTTTCAGCCAATCAGAGAAGGCACACAGCCACCGAGTGAGCCAATCAAATCTGATGAGATGGTGAATTCGACACAACACTCCTGCGCCTCTCGGCTGTTGCTCCGCAACACGAGACGCCAGTCACCTCTGCAGTTGAGGTAGAGAACCACGTCAAGCGCACACTCGTCCGAGCTCTGGTCGTGGTCGTGGGCCAGGGTGTACATGCCGTGGCTCCACTTGCGGATGACCTGCGTACAGCTCGAGGGCTTGCGGTCGGGCTGCTTGGCACTGTCGGATCCTTCCTCGTCCTCCGAACTCGAGCTGCTATCCGCGAGAGCGGACAGTGGATGCAGCTTCAAGCCCGTCAGGTTCGAAAGGATCAGAAACATGGCCTCTGACCGGAACACCCGAAGGCACTCTTCCACCACGGGTGCCATTGGTGTGGGGTACTTCAACATCCACCTGTAAAACCACACGGGGGCGCCCCCCCAAGATGGTAAAACACTGCACGACAGCAGACAAAGCCAGGGAAACAGCAAGGCACGCATAGCATAATGTTGGCGACATTGACATGGTTTAACACTCTTTTGTGCAGGGGTGTGCCACTTTTAGAAATTTCAAAAAAGAATAAAACGTTAGTCCATGAAATTTTGTTCGTATTCGATTAGAGAATTCACTGCCTGAAGTTGTTGAATATGCACTACATTTGAGTACTATGTGGGACAACAACAGTTCTTGCCGTCTGCAGAGACAAAGGCTTAAGCAAGTCAGGGACACTTTCAAATATTCTGCTGCAGGATAAACTGGTCGTGAAGGCGCTCCAGTTCTTGAGTAACCATGTAGATGAGATAACTTATGAACAACCGTTTGCAGTCCTTAAGTAAGCATGACCACCTCAAGCAGCCTATAAATTTTTTGTCTTACTTATAAGCAAAGCAATTTATCATTTGGCCAATCTCACAATGCTTGGATTTCTTTAATATGATGGGCAGCTCTGTATTGCAAATAGCTTCTTCAAAGAGCAATACAAGCGAATGAAGTTACATCAGATACAAAAACACCTTCACTACATCCAATATTTATCATAAACAGATATTTCTTACGTGCTGATACTGGTGAGAAATGTTTTATATTTATTTCCTATAATCTATTTACTTCCTATATCCTATAATCTTTTACATTTATGTTCATTACATCAAATTTGACTTCCACTCTACTATGTGCATAAGGTGATGAGCTGTTTTTTGTTTCATTACTATCACCGCTACAGTGCACCAGATCTATGATAACCTTTATTTTTATTCTTCTCGTTTGCAAGGTTCTCAGTTGAACTGAAATCCAGTTGATAATGGCATCAGATGTTTCAAATAGCATAGATGAGTTTTTTGTTGCCAAGCAGGTTCCACAGAACCTTTGCTTTGTTCCATTTTTTTTTTTGCTTACATTTCATACTGTTTAGAAATTAGAAGTATCTGGTATTCGATTCAACATTTTGGGGTCATTTTGCTCAATCAAGTGTTCGATTTGATTAGAAAAAGCTTGCTGTTCGAACACCCTCAATCTCATGGCACGACTGTGGCGCAGAACACCGAAGTGAAGAAAGAGAAACGAGAGGTTAGCAGAAAGAACACAACCCCTGACCTCATGCACTGAATACGGACGTATGATTGGCAAAATGGCAACACACTCTTACCGTCGATTGGGCGGGCCTTGCTGGTTCCAGAAGATGGTGGGGTCAGAAAGTGCCTCCTCCAGTTCCTTGCACTTGTCTTCCTGAAGGCATTGCAATGGTTCAGTGAGCACAACCGAATTTCACAAGTGGTTTAACGAGAATAATGAAAAAAACTGCACGACTAGTATAATGTAAACCTTTTGTTAAATTCGGAACAGTGCTCTGAACATAACTTGAGATGTCATTCGTCACACCACACAGGTTTTGCATTTCAGAGTGCTTGGCCAACAGAGGACTAAGGATGGCAGGAAAGCCAAAGCAGGGCACAGTGTGATGTCGTATCTTCAAAATTTCACGGGCTTTCCTTTTCCAATGGTTAAAAAAAAAAAAAAAGTCTGCAAGACTTCGGTTGTGTCAACACTGTTATTGGTCATTTCTAAACATCCTCCAAAACTTTTGCATTGAGACCTTACTATTTAAGGAAGTTCAACAAAAAGTATCTAATAAACATAATTAAATAAGTATTAGTGCTAAACTAACGAAAAAAAAAACTTGTTGCTAATGTGAACCACATCTATCAATAAACAGTGAGGGGCGTTCGTTAAAGCTTTAATTCCTGGCAACATTTAATGGGACAGCCGGTGTATAATCATAATTACGGATGAAACCTGATGATGGAGGAGCCATTTAAAAAAATTGAGGAGACCTTCCATCCTGTGAAGGTGGTTGACCAGCGAAGCTGCTAGGGTGCTATAAATTATGTTGGCATGTAACCATACACCTAATTATGTATATGTCATTTATGCAAAGTACAAATAAATATACAATAATTTGTTGTCTTGTCTCTTTTCTATTTATTTTAGCTTTATCTTGTCATGCAAGTGATGAAGGACTTGTGGATGCTGTGATACATCACCAATGGCTCTTTTACGATGCCGCTCTAAAAAATGCAGATGTTGCAATGGACTGCTGTTTAGACGCAGGTGGCTGTTAAACCGAGCCTCGATGCAAGCGACGAAATGCGTTGACCAGGGCACAATCCAAAAGAGTGCACGAAACAAAACATGTCTGTTTGGAATTTGCAATTCAGCATGCTTCCTAGTTAGCTGAATGAAACTTGTAAGGACTACAGTTTTATTTCAGCAGATCAACATGGGGCTGTCCGTTTCCCTCTCACAGAAGCCCATGTACTGACAGCGGACGGGAATTCCACACTATATAGAACTTCCCTGTGAACTATGTAATTATGAAAAGTAAATGAAGCTCGCCATAATGATAGAGTTGTTTTAGCGGCCCATTTCAGTATAATTTTTTCGAAGATACCTACATTAGATTGAGAGCTACAGAGCATTCACGAGAAAGTTGGCTTTGCCGCAAGGCGTTTTCTGTTCACTGCCACAATGTTCCGGAAGGCAGACATAGACAGCTTCGCTACAAAAAGCGCTTTGTTAAGTTCAGTGAGACAAGCATATGTTTTGCCTCGAGTTTGAGTGCACTTATTACGAAATTGATGGTAGTTTTAACGCTCATTCCAAGTCTACATGCCTTGAAAACTCATCGCCTCAATTCATAAATTGCAATGTGTTCCCTACAATGATTTCATAGTTTTAATGCAACAGCATTAAGGGCCCCGTGTCGCAGAAAATCTGGTGTTGGCATCAGCGTCCAGCGTCAGACGCCATTCGTGCGAAAAATTTTCAAACCACCCATACGCAAAATCTCCATGTGGTGCAAAGAAGTTACTAAACTAATTTTATTTCTCAAGCTAAAATACGCATAAAAATTGTAAAGTACAACTTACACACAACCTACAGACATGATGGCGTCGGATTGTAATTTGAGTATACGAGAAAACATCATTCCGTTACGCGAGAACGCAAACAAACCCCTTTTCCACCGTTTCTACCATTCATAGACTGGCCACGGCATCCGCCATTCGTGCGCGCCGATGGATGAATACCTCAGAGTCCATGGAGCAGCGTGCCCATTTCTTTTAAACACTTCCAGGTGGCGCTTGCCTCTGCCGCATCGCGGCCCACGCAAGAGGCCGCATTTCTACCTGAAAGCCCACCTTCGTGCATAGTGTTCGCCACAAGCACTTCCCGGTAAACATTACGGTTACATAAGCTGCAGTTGCTGGAAAGCGTGAGAAGCAGTCAGGGATCTTTGAATGCTATCGCATTCCACTCTTAAAGGCAATGCTTAAGCGTCCTCCAAATTTGTTAAGGACATTTTGCTAATTAGCTTGCTTGCTGCAGTTATGTATGAACTTACATAATACCAGAAGAGTTGACTGTTGGGCTAGTTGGTCGTCCATATTCGAAGCAGTAGCTTAGCGTGAATAAAACCATGGACACAAGGAAGACGGACAAGGACAAGCGCTTGTCCTTGTCTGTCTTCCTTGTGTCCGTGGTTTTATTCGCGCTAAGCTACTACATCAAATTACATAATACCAGTCTCTTCAAGTAATTTCATGAACAGAATTGCCCTGTTTTCCAGATAAGATATTTAAAAATTGGATTTCTAAGTCTAAAAAGAAAGCACACACACAAAAGATGCTTAGTGTTTGCGCCAAAATACAGTGCAGTTAAACCACAACATTACGACATGAGCAAATAACAAATTATCAGATATAATGAAGAAAATCTAAATATTTTCTCACTAATATCAGGGTTAAAAAATTGCTACACATATATTTACGACAAATAGCGTCTCACAGCTTGTTATGGGCAGTTGGACTGCATGACCGCATTATGACCAGAGAAAAAATCTTTGGCTGGATGCAATGGGTGCGTGATTGTGAAGGGTGACTCAAGCATCTCTTGCCTGCAAGAATTCCTGGAGGTGGATCTCCGAGTTGCTCTTGAACTGCTCTCGGACCTGCTTGGCAACACTGTCTGCCAGGTAGGTGGGGCTGATCCAGGCTCGTAGCAGGTCCTCCTGGCGATAAAATTCAGACATCCTCGGTCAGGCAATTATGCTCGGCTTGGAACACACCAGTCTGGCTTTTATTTTGTTCCCAATTTAAGTTTCACTGTCTCCTAACATCATGGCTAAGGAATTTACTCATTTTGCTCGTGCATGACCTCGGCTCCATTAACTTGCAGGAGGCAAATTCTTTTCCAGCCCACCAGGCCATCTACCACATTCTGGTCAACCTGTGAACTTTACAAATCATAAAGATCCCCCGGGGACAACATTAGGAGAGGGGGGGGGGGTCACATGCACATTATGTTAATGTATGCCCTGGGCCCAAGTGCAAACCTTTTGCGGGATACATGGGCAGTTCATTAACAACGATTAACTTTTGGATGAAGCAGACAAGCAGCAGCAAGTTGAAACAGAAAATATAGACTGACAATGAAATCATTGTTTTTTAGATAATCAGTGGTGGTGCAGGCTAAAAGCTCATATGGTGCTACAATAAATACTTTTGGCGCAGTGTTGTATGTTAAAAATACACACAATATGGTTTTAATATTAACTGGAATAGCTAATAAACATAATGGAGCTGGCTTTATGCACATCAACACTGCGTTCGGTTTAAAGATTACCAAACTACCTTCACTAATTTTTAATGACTGGCTTCCTCTATTCCTATCACGGTATAAAGCTGGTCAACCATTTCAACTTGCAACAGGGATTTGCACATTCACTGCATCTCAAGCGAGCAAGAAAAAAAAAGATATATATATATATTGTGGAAGAAGGACGTGGAAGAAAGACCACACCTTAGGGCATGTGTGACTAAATTGAAGTTACAGTGAAGACTTGACAGTTATGGTACAGAGGTTTCTTTACATCTGATGTACAAAATTTCTCTTGCATAACTGTCTTGGATCGGGTGAATGCAGTTCAACTCAAACCATAGGACCTACTTTTCTAATCGTGCAGGGCTGCAAGGATGGTCCCCACTAATACCAAGTTATGTGCCATCGGTTGAGTGCACATATTACAAGGTACGTACTTCTAAAGCGGCACCGTCAGCGACTACGCTGTGCAATGTGCGACGAGACCCTATCCGCGGCTTCTTTCAGATCCAACAGCCTCCTTGAGCAAGCTCCGCCGTGCGCAACTACCATGTAGAACACAGAATTGCAGCACACAAGGAACAAACAACATGACCACACAGCAGCAGTACATTGAAACAGCTCCTCCAAAGAAATGCAACAAAACAGCAAATACAGCAAACGGAGGACCGATGGCATCAGCAATACCCTGTGGCTATGACTACTCCATTGACCTGCAGAATGGCGATGACATCACGGTTTAGGTTTTCATTTCATTATTACTGGCGAGGCAGCATGGAAAGAACAAGGCTTTCGTTCTTGATGCTTATTTGGCACTGGCTTGGCCCAATTTTCTACTAACATGCTGTTATGGAGCAGAATGGCACAGAAGACTTTCTTGGCACAATTGGGTCCAATTGGCACAGCTGTTGCACCACTGATAACGTTTACTTCTTCAGAAACTTTGCTGTTGCTTATTTTGCCTGCTTCAAAAACTCGTCTGAGTGAACTAGCTCGAAGCAAGTAGTAACCCCATGGTGCCCTTTCGCAATCAGACTTCCGAGAGTATAATCTGATACCTCAACCGAAACTCCGTTCAGGCCTTCTGAATATTCATTTGCATTCAGCATCACTATGAGGAATCAACAGTACCCACAACATTATTACTGTGAACCCGTGGAACCTCAGCAATTCATCTACACGTAAAATGTTTTGTACCTGTGGGTCCAATCTAGGCCACACCTTGGTTCACACAATAAGTCAAGCAAAAGTTTCAGCTTCCAAATTGAACTCAACTTCTGTAAAACTTGAGGCAACATTAAAATGTATTATAATAGAACGAGCTGAGAGTTGTAAAGTTCTTGAAAAATTCAGAAGACTTGGCAGGTGTGCTCTTATGGCAAGAGGGGACACATTGCTGTTCCAGGAGTGTAATTTATTAACACAACATAAATAAATATTCCTCCTCATTAAAACTGAAATGCAACCCGCCATGGTTGCTTAGTGGCTATGGTGTTGGGCTGCTGAGCACGAGGTTGTGGGATCAAATTTTGGCTACAGCGGCCGTTTTTCGATGGAGGCGAAATGTGAAAACACCTGTGGACTTGGATTTAAGTGCACGTTGAGGAACCCCAGGTGGTCCAAATTATTCCGGAGTCCCCCATTACAGCGTGCCTCATAATCACATCATGGTTTTGGCACGTAAAAGCCTATGCCTATAATTTTAAAGCTGAAATGCGTACCTCAATGTGGCACCATGACAGCCGCTCAAGCAGCGGCTCCATGTAGGGCTCTGGCCTACTAATGGGAGGTCCGTGGAACCATCCACCAACAGACAGCCTCACTTTGTCTTCACTCAGCACTTCCGCCACTTGGTGAAACGAGACTGGGCTGACCTCAAAGAAGGCAAAGCTGTTGAACCTGCAGTACACAATGACACACAGTTCACGCAGATCCAAAAGAACAAAGATGCGGGTTTCTCCGACTCTGAGGCACTGGTCCCTTGACCAATTTCCTCTTTCCGTAGCTTCTTATGTGGGGCAATCAGACAACTGTCTGACCAAGACCTTTTAGTGACACTAATAAATCTGCCTCTTGAACCCTTACTAAAGGTGCTTCAGAGCTGCAAAGCAGCTAAATGTTGATAAGGTACAGTTCTTCTTTTTTTTCATGTCTCATGATTAAGAACTGAATGCCATAACAGACTTCCGAATCTGTAAGTGCAGTTTCACAAAGTCAGATTCTCAAAGACTGCGTTCCGCACATGGCTGTCGTGCTTCGCTTTGACATGTATATATAACAGTGCTTTCTGAAAATAAAATAAATTGTTGGAAGTTCAGTGGTCTGCTCACTCTCTGTGCCCTCTCCTTTTGTTTCACTGTCTGTCAAGACGTTAAGCTAGGCCACAGGAAGATTTTAAGTGATTGACGCTGGCCAAACGAAGCAAGTCCGAGCCTGTAGCCAATGTTTTGACACGTGGCCGTGCCTTTGTCAAGGGACTAGGGTTCGGATGAAGACAAGTCTGCTTGTTGAATTGTGTGGCCACTAGCAATCACAAGCATATGTAGGAAACACATATAACGAAGTTGTGCTTTCATCGCTTTAATGCTATTTAGGCATGACAAGTTTTCTCAACTGTGGGACAATATTACTTGCCAGATATTCGTTTTGGAATCAGAATTGTCTGACCTTGGAATATGGTACGTACAAAGAAATGGCGAACCCATGCTGTCCACAAACCTGGGTAATATTGAGCGAACAATGTCCCTTGGCTGCCCATTGCTGTCAGTGTCAAACAAGTCCAAGGCCCCTCCATCTTCAGAAGTCCAACCAGGGGACAGATAGAGGATGAACGCTATCCGTCGGCCTTCCAACTCATCATCGTGGCACAGCAACACATCTGCACGCACAAAAGGAAAAGTGGGAAAATGCCATAAAGCAACTGTCATACCATTTGTGGCCCATCTACAGGCAAGAACTTCTTCACCTACCTGTGTAAGAGTACTTGGAACAGGTTAGGCTGATGGTGCCATCTAATGGAATTCCCGTTACATCACGGAGCCATGGCGCCAGCGTTTCCTCCAGGCATTTTCTGAGTTTTCCAACACAAACGACGCCTTTTTAGTAGCGGCTGGACACTGACAATATCACGGCGGGAAACGGCCGTACGAACGAGCATGTTTTACCTGAAAGCGTGTATGTACGGCGTGTCAAAGTTTTGCAGGTCATCCGACTGCAAACCGAAACCAAAGCGCAATGTCGGCAAACGCACGGGCGTCAAGCGGTCCACTTGAAATTACGAAAATAATTTACCTGGTGGAACTTGTAGAGGTCGTTGTCCTTGGTGTGGAACTCGATGTCAAACAGCTCGTTTTTCAAGCTGTCGACGCTACCTTTGTCCTCTAGCAAGTTGTGCAGGAGGCAAACATTGAAGGGATCCGTGATCAGCTCAGCCGCTGTTCCTGCGATGCAGTTGTGTAAGCATCGGCTCATCTAACGCTGCAGTGAAAGCCGTAAGGCCGAGGGCCAGCTTACCGAAATGACCGGCTTTTTTCTCCGCAAAGGCGGCTTTCAGCCTATCCTTAGTTGTATCTGAGAGAACTTCGCTGTTCACTTGCAGTACGATGGACTCCTTTCTACGCTTAGACAAAGGCGACGATCTCAGACCGCTGGTGCCTCCTTTGTCAGCACGCTTTGCAGGCGTCATAACTGGACGCTTGGCGCGAATAATATTCGTCCCGAAACGATAGGCTTTCGAGGGTGTCAAACATCACTAGTGACGCAAACCGCGTACACGTGCTTCCGCATCGTCCGCGGCTTCATACGGCAAAGCGGAATTGGACAACGCCGGAAGCACACAGAGCTGGACAGATCAACAGCTCTCGCGCAAAACCATTTTCATTGCATTTTCTGTACTGAATGCAAATTGAACGCAGATCGTTACATCAAGTTGTACAAAGTCGTTGCAGAAAAACAGTGCAACGATGACGAAAATACGGAGCCAATGAAGTTAAGCATATTGTGGCCTCAACACTTTCCCGTTTTTTCATGAGCTGTATTTCTACAACAACAACAGAAAAAGTTACATTTCCTGTGTGTGGCTCTCCGAACTGGCCAAATAGAATCCCTTCGATATATTTATGTCAAAAGCGGCCAGAATTAGAAGCCTTCTACTGGTGAGATGAAACGTGATAGAACTGCATTAAAGAAGGCTGAGAAGACATATTAAAGGAGAAAGCGAAACTAGCCTTGGAGTGGATTACAAATCGATTTCTGCGACGGCGGCTACTTAGAAGACGCTAAACGAAAGTGAACTCTGGGCCGCTCCTCCACCTATCGCGCTCGTGCAGGTGTTCGAATCTTGGCATGTTTGCGACCATCGGGGGAGAAATCAAACCTTGCCGCAGGGAGAAGCCGTGTTTTTGTTCCGATCTGAACTTTGTGGCTGTCGTCGATGGCTGACAAACTGGAACCAGCGAAAGAAGAACCGGCCAAGGTGGAGCAGGTGAAACAGGAGGCGATGGATACAGGTGCGTCCAATCGTTCTGCGCCGACGAGTGTTATCTGTAATGTGACGAGCGATCAGTAATTTGCTCACGATTACGATTTCGCAGAAACCGACAGGCAGTTTCCCAAGAAGTTCTTTTTGTTCATGTTCGTGCTCTTCCGGTGCGGAGGAACGTTTTTCGTGATGACTTCGTTCGTCCCTGACGAGTACTGGCAGTCCCTGGAAGTGGCCCACAAGTTTGTTTTCGGGTAAATTCGGGCACTTTTGTTTCTTCTGCAAGCAATCCAAGCCCCCGGTCGGATTGCTTGTATACCAAACCGACCTTTTTAACCATGTTAAGCATGCTATGATGACTGCATTAATGACTGCATGATGCACATGTGCACAACATTCGAATGCCGTTATTCCGAGTTGACAGTACAGCCTTGACCTGCCTCGTCCGAAGAAAACAGTTCAACGGTACTTTGACATAAAATCAACGCAAACATGTTGGTGGGTTTGCATGTGACGCTGATTAAGTTCGAAATATTCATTTCAGATATGGCTATCAGACGTGGGAGTGGAAGTATGCCATTCGAAGCTCTGTATACCCCATGTTCATCTCGGCTCAGTATTACCTGCTCAAAATGTTCAAGATCGACACCGTGTTCACTGTGGTAAGTTATGGAAGCACCCTAGCTGTCGTCACATTGATGTGGCAATTTCCCTCTTTTTTTATGTGTAACGATGCAGACTGCCTAACACCTGGTACGTCCGCTACCCATGCCTGTAACGGATACGGTTGTATCAATCCCTTCCCTGCTTTTTTTCCCACTAATACTCTAAACGCATCTTGCATATCTCCACCGCTGACTGGTTGATGCTTCCATGCACTTTAAATCCAAGCGCTTTTGGAAGGTGTACGTTACCTACAGGTCTCATTGGGTGAATCCCCTTGTGTTACATTAGGGTGTGCAGAGTGGTCTCAGGATTTTTGCTGCAGCATACACATGGCCGGCTCATTTTGCGAGTATTTGCTCTGGTATGTTTTCTTCCTTAAGCAACCAGTTCGAGCCTCAAATAGTAAGGCAGTGCCCTTTGTGTATTGTGCAGATTTTCCCTTCTAATTCCTTTACTCTCATTCTTGTAAATCCCCGTGGTCTTTCTTGTGTCTAATCTTTGCATCCAATTTTCTGTCTCTGTTTCTCTCACTTTTTTGATGACTCCTGGTTGTCTGTTTACACTTCCAGTTACCCTGTGCTTGTTTGCCAACTTTCTTTACTTCTTCCTCCATTCTGTGTCCACACTTTTCAGCTACAGATACTTATGCACTTTATAGCCACCCATTTATTTTGATTCATGTTCCTGCGTCTTTCTTCAAAGCTAATTTTGCCCTGCACTTCTCCGATTTCAAGAGAGACCCAAGCAATGTGCCCGGCACTGCCTCATTTGTGGTTTTACCATGGGCTACCAAGGACCATGGTGAAACCACAGGGACCTTGGAATAATCGGCAAGACTCCCTGAACAGCTGCTTTCTGCAACTGCCGGCAGGCAGTGACACAAGTCTGCGCCAGCGCATTTTTTTGCAGCAGCCATTTTTATCACAGACGAAAGCAGTTTATCATTCCTTTCTTTAAAAAAAAATGGCTGTGGCTTAGGTAAGGTTAAGCCCAGGATGCGAAGCATACTAGCCTTTATTTTAGTTGTTGAACCACTGTTTAGCCTGGTGAACTGCTGTTGCTTGGCTATATTTGGTTCGGCTAGACGAAGAAACAACTCATGCATTACTTCTTCGCCTTCAAGAGTGGAACGCGACAGCGTTCCCGTCGACCCGCCAAGGGGTGTAAGACAATGGGCTACAGGGCAGCGACTACGCGCCCCGCATTGGACGCGGTGAGCGTCGAGCAAAGCAGCGTTCGGCGCGGCAACGAAATGTGCGCCTGAGCAAGAGACGCACGCCTTAGAAACAGCGCGTTTCTAAGGCAACACCGCATTCACTAGAGGCGCTTTTGTACCGCTTTGAAGCGTTGTACTCGTGGCTCAGTGGTAGCGTCTCCGTCCCACACTCCGGAGACCCTGGTTCGATTCCCACCCAGCCCGTCTTGCAAGAGTTGAGCCAAAGCCACTTCTCCTCTGTCGTGACGTCACGGTGTCACGTGATTTCATGGTCACCGCCGCGCCTGAGGAGCTGGGTTGAGCCCTCGTAATATGCTTCGCATAAAAAAAAAAAACAGGCAAGTAACTGTGCCAAGTGTTACGCTGAATGACGTAGACTGCAAAATACAATGTTTCTGTGAAATTTGAGCAATAACAGTGCAGTGGTAAGCGCAAGATCTTGTTTCGAACGCTTTAAGCGAAACATGCATGACCCTGTACTGACACCTGTTACATGTGCAGTGCCGGCTGGCTCTAGTTTCTGTTTTGATTTTGAACAATATTTACCCAACGTGGTGGCTCAGTGGCTGTAGTGTTGTTTTGCTAGACGTAGGGTCATGGGTTTAATTCATAGCCATGGTGGCTGCACTCCGACAGGGGGGTGGAATACAAAAGAAGCTTGTGAAGTTAGGTTTAGGCACATGTTAAAAAAGACTCCAGGTCGCAAAAATTAATCTGAAGCTCCCGGCTGTGTAGTCCATATTATCATGTGTGCTTAAGCCCGACAATTTCAATTTATCGGTATAACCCTACGGTCTGGGTAGAAGGTGTACGTAGTCTGATAACTTTTATTTTTAAAGCTGAAATTGAGTCTTGCAAACCATACACTGTGTGTGTGTGTGTGTGTGGGCTGTAGTCCGATATTGGCATTTCTTGTGATACTGGGCGTTTCGACAAAATTTTATGGAGGCAGCATAGCACCAAAGAAAAGCACACTGTCATCAGCAATACAGATTAGCAGCATTCCAGGGAGTGGCAGGAGTGATTATAGCATGCCACGGCTAATACTAATTGGCAAGCTGACAAAGATTTTATCTGGTCTCGCTGCTAGTTTGGGACTCACAACAACCCCGTCAGTGAAAAGTCATGCTTGTTTTGTGCAGTTTAGTGCACTTAACTGTAGTGTCCCCATTACAGAAATCCTGTCATCCGTGAGAGGTATTCTTGGTCGTTCATTGTTGCGCATAAAATCGACATGTTGCCGTGTACAATCGACAGAGTTGCTGGCACTGTTTCCGGAATGCTGTCTGTTGAGGCTCTGACACGTCTGGTGCTAGTCACGCGAAATCTAGCCAAAGTGGTCGTACCCCGAAAGTGTGCAACAGAATGCCTCCTTACAGTTGTAGCTAAGTTGTAGTGAAACTGTATGAAAATCTGCCTGTGAAAACATCCCCGACATCTTGTTCTACTTGCAGACCATGGTGCCGCGCCTCGTTCAGGCTCTCATGTCGGCTGTAGGGGACTACTGGACTGTGGAGTTGGGTCGCCGCCTCTTTGGCTATGAGGGCGCCTGCTGGACATCTTTGTCCGTACTGTTTTCATGGTTCCTGCACTACACTGCCTCCCGAACCTTGACCAATGTTGCTGAGCAGGTTTTCACAGCTGGGGCCCTTTCCATGTACCCGTGGGGCGGCCAGAAGCAGCCAAGGTACGTGCGCGCTAGATGGATGAAGGCAAAACGTACCAATATATGAATGAAATTGTTGCTATCTAATAGTACAGAAAGGCAAGACAAGCACTTGTTCTGTCTATTCGTTCTTGTTTTGTTTTTATTGCATTTAAAAAAAAATGCTGGTTATTGGTAGTTCTTACCATGCTGAAGGGTAACAATGGTAATATGCACGGTGCGTTTGTCAGAATCAGACTCAAAATCATGTTTTATTGAGTTAATTCATAATACATTTATGAAGATACAAAAGGAGGTCCCAGAGCACAAGGCTCTAAGGGTCATAGGTAAAAAAAATAAATAATATTATGCAGCACTGTATCAATAAAAGCAAAGAAAAACAATAATACACAAAATAATGAACAATGCAGAATAACATTGTTAATACAGAAATATTGGTACAGAATAATACTAACAAAGCAAGCATGATAATACAGAATAGACTAGTCCTTTTACACAGGTAAGAAAAATGAACAAACAAGAGAGAATGGGAGTAACTTCATGCAGGTCAAAGGGCATAGCACAACTGACCATGACAAATCCACTTGCCATAATCAATCTTGTACCACGATTTATGCAGTTTGCCCCCAAGGTCAAAAGGCGGAGAGGTGATAATAAAAAGATTGCAGAATAAGTTTGCATAAGTTTGAATAAGATTGCAGAATAACTCCTCTCTGTTGTGCAGAGCTTTGTGTATTGGCCTCGTTCAGATGAATATGGTGCAGGCATGCACAATCATGCTTGTCAAGGCCACATTAGCATGCGGAAATCACCCATTGGGTAATGAGTGTGCATGAGTGTGTACTGGTGCTTCAAGTAAGACCAGATAACAAGCTGCGAGTGTCATACAGAAAAAAAAAAGAAGACTATAGCTGAACCGTCAGTCCTAGAAAGGTTTAATTTAGATTTGCTCTGAGGAGTTTGTGTGTGCTGAACAGGCACCTCAGTCCACATGTGTGCCCATATGCTCACTGCTGTGTGACTGTAGAGAGGCAGGAGTGTCGTAAGGATGTTATGACCCCCCCCCCCGCAGTGTGCATGCCTATAGGGCCATGCTATGGTACCTTTTTATTTGAAAAAAAAAAAAGCAGATCCCATGCATATGTGGGAATCTGGGATAAGTGAAGCTTCCTTTGATGTTTACAGAAAATGTTAAAGGAAATGCTATGCAAACACAATGCTAATGGCACAAATTCAGTAGAATGTTTAAGCTGTGCCGAGGGTCCTTCGCCGTGTCTTTCAGGCTCAATAAAAGTCAGCGCTTACTGTACTGTGATGTCACAATGCAAATAATGCGATCAGACAAAAATGTTTAGATGAAAAGGCAGCATCCATATCAGTGCGAGTCAAATGCACATGAAATTTATTAGCCAATGCTCACATTCTGCATCAGGCTTTGCAGTTCAATGAAAGCGTTCTTGTTCGACCCAATGGTTATTTTAAGCCTTCACCTTCTTTAAGACCAATCAATCAATCAAAATTTTTTAGCAGAACAAAGAAAGCTGGAGGAACAGCTGGGCAAAAAGTTGTCACAGCAGCTTGACGAGGGCCTTGTCCATGCTTTGGTCCCAGTTTGTTCACTTGCTTTTCTATACTTGGCTGCTTCTAGTGCCAACTTCACTTCTCTGTAGCTGACTTGTTGAATTTTCTGTTGCCAAGCTCTTTGGATCTTGTTCCGCTTGTCTGTTTGGGCATATGCTCAGGGGCACACACCCTGAATGCAACACACACACACACACACACAATGTGATGGAAGCCACGACACCGTGGGACATACCCAGTGGCCCAAGTTGTCTAGCCCCTGCAGACACGGCGTACGCATTTATGTGCACAAATTGCTTTTGCCACTCATATCCACTGGTGGCAAGAAAAAAAGACGGCAAGCTGTAAGCTTCGGGTAAATTGAACACTCTGCTTAGCCTATGCGAATCCATTTGAATTCAGAGAGCAGTGTATTGCTACAAGTGAACACCCTGCTGAAAGCACTACCGTGTTTGATGAGACGTGTAGTGTCACAGACTAATACTAGATGCTCTCAGCACAATCTAATCTAGACAACCGACAAGAGACAGCACTACTACAAACTGTATACTACAGTGGAATCTCAATAAACAAAAATCGCTCAACCGGAATTCACACTTGAACAGAACACCATCCTTAGAGTTGGTTGGCTTTGTATTCATGCCATGCTCTCTCCTATGTCTCTCAGTAAATGGAACACCTGATAAACGGAACCAATTTCCCTGGTTCCTTGAAGTTCCGTTTAAAGAGAGTCCACTGTTTATATGTGACACATTGAAATAAGAAGAGTACATGCGTTACATGGTATGAATTCACTTCATGTCCAATTTGTCTGTCTGGCAACGCAACAGGATGTTCGACACACCATGTTCCATCAACTTATGGCGAAAAAGTAATTTTGCTCACCTTGGAATGCTTGCAGCTGATAACTAACTTGTGCATGCACTTGGATGGATGGATGCAAAACTTTAATAAGGTCCTGAGCTGGGATTTAATTCTTTTTGTTGAAGAAATGCAGCATGAATGACTGCATGTTAAATAGGTATTTCATTACTCTGTAATTATGATGGCTCACTAGAAAATGCAGAAAGCATCATCAACCTTGACTTACTTTCAATGCAGTTTCCAGCACCTTTCAATCAAATCTATCGACAGTCACAATTTGTGACTGAAGGGGCTATTTGGGGCACACACTCAGTGGTTCTAGTATTTGTCCACCTGTCAAGACAGTGGCAACCAACACTTCCAAACTGGGGTGAAGAGGCAAAGAAAGGTTTGTTTTAACGACTAAAAAAAAAAAAAACACAGAAAACAAACACTGTACTGTATTCTTTTTTATAAATGTTTATGATTTTGCTCCCTCACTGCTTCCTCCTGGTTGCAGCACCTCATGGGGCTACTTGTGGCTGGTCGGCTTGTCGTGCATGATTCGTCCCACGGCCCTGGTCCTCTGGCTTCCCCTCATCGCTCTGCACTTAGCCAGGGCATCACACTCCAGGATGTTCCTACTCAAGAGGCTGGCCTTCACAAGGTACGACCTTAGCTTATTTTCGTATGCAGAAAATGCTGATTTTTGTAACAACACTAATTATCACTCGGAGACCCAATTTGATATGTTTAAGTTGGAAGCGTCTCAAATAAGACGCAGAATCAGATTGCCCTAGGTTAGTATGACGAGAACAAATGCTATGCAATTATTTCAATGCGAAGGCAGTTTTGTCGCAACGAAGTGGGGCGTGATGTTCAGCCACTAATGTAGAACCACTAGCTATAAATATACTCTGTTGCATTGTTTCATAAGTAGCAGGCAACGCTTGTCACTTCTGTGAATACTTCCATAAGTGCACTAGTGTATTTACTCGAATATAGATCGAACATGAATATATGTTGACCCTATATATTAAACTGGCCAAGGAATAAAAAATATATAATTTGAATATAGGTCAACCCGTATCTTTTTTTTGAACCACGAGAAACTTGGAACGTGACACACCTTTATTTACCCTAACCTTGGCTATTAAATCTCACTAGTCAGTGCCACAAGCTCCATCCTTGTCCGGGAACTACCAGAGAAATCTTCCAGAAGAGGGTTATAGCGCCGAAAAAACACAACACACAGCAAGCGAGACGGGACAGGCGCAACTTCCAACTGTTTATTCACCGTCTCGCTTGCTGTGTGTTGTGTTTTTTCGGCGCTATAACCCTCTTCTGGAAACATGCACCAACTAGCCCCCCAACAAGTAATACTCAGAGAAATCTTCCTCATTACGCACTTTGCAGGTACCCTTGTCACAATAAACAATCCATAAACAAATTGTCCTCAGTGCCGTTGAGTGCGTTGGATATGCAACGTTCCCTAAATCCAGTCTGAGTAATCTGCTGACTGTCTTTATGGCAGGCACACCAAAGGATCTCTGTTAGCTCCTTTTGCTAGATATGGCCAGGAGTATAGGTCGAGATACTTCTGTCATGAATATAGGCTGTTAGCTCATTTTCAGGCAACATAAAGAAAAGAGGTCGATCTATATTTGAATAATAATAATACTTCCGTAGCTTCCGCAGTACTGGCTGCTAAATATGAAATAAAGTAGAGTTAAACCTCGATGTACCTAAGTTGGTAAAATGGGCAATTTGTTTCATTATATATACCTTTCGTTGTATTGAAATCCAACCTTTTATGCAAATAACTGCAATTGCCGATGGTTTTTTCTTACGCGAAAGAGGGTGCAAAATTTTCTGAACGGTTGGGCAATCGAAAAAAAGCCAGCTTGAATGAGGAAAAAATAAATTTGTTGAATTTGAGAATTGGTGAGGAAAGGTACCGCTTCATTTCGTGTCAACGGTATCTTCACATTGGCGGTACGAAGCAAAGCCAGCTACACTTTCACATCCACTTTGCCCACGTGGCTGATTATGTCACCTGCAGTGGGACTATCCTAGATAAAAAGCACCAGCAGCAAGGAGTAACTGATTCGGCTGGCTCTCGCTTCTATGCATCTCCGAAACTCAAGATTATGCTACCTCCAATACTAAACATGTGGGAATATAATGCACACGATGCCACACCGTCTCGGCATGCCCACTCTTTGCACACACGGATGCAAGGAGATTACCTTTAAAACAGAGTGAGCGGGCTGCGTATGCGCTCAGCTGCGATAACAGCTATATGCAGCCACATTTGCGGTAAAAATAAAACATGTGCGTTGATGATGAAGATAATCCTCAACAAAGACAATGATCTGATAAGACGAGCTGGGATCAGTTTAGGAAGCCATATTCTTTTGCGCACCTACTGTGATGGCGTAGTGGCTTTGGCGTTGCAGTGCCATGCCCGAGGGTTTGCGAGCAAATCCTGGTCATGGTGGCCATATTTCGATGGGGATGAATTGCGGAACACCTGTTTATCATCTCTTGTACATGTTAAAGAACCGCAGGTGGTCAAAGTTAACCCCGGGCCTCCACGTCATGTGTCCTATAATCATATCTTGGTTTTCATGTGTAAGACCCCAAATTGATATTTTTTTCTTGTTTTATGTACTGTTGCCCAGCTTGTAAATAATTTGCAAGTGAACTTT
This sequence comes from Dermacentor albipictus, assembly GCF_038994185.2. Lineage (NCBI taxonomy): Eukaryota > Metazoa > Arthropoda > Arachnida > Ixodida > Ixodidae > Dermacentor > Dermacentor albipictus. Next base: position 59,554,846 of record NC_091829.1, on the reverse strand, counting down.
AACACATGATCTTTTCATTATTTTTGCGAAGTGACACATTGGTGTAGGTGCAGAGGACCACTGACCAGGGGAACGACAGGAAGCATTGGGGAGCTGTTAACTGGCTACAGTGCACACAGAATGAGCTCCCATATCTGCTAGTTCTTCGCGGATTATGGCTTGCAAAATTATACTGTAGGCAAGTTGTTCACCTCACTGAGACCTGAATAAAGGGCAGCAGGAGGCACTGCTTTAAAATCGTCCAGTCAAGATGGTAGCTGCATTTTCTGCCTGTCGTTGCACGAGGACGTCGCAGCGGTGCTCATGCGAACAGCATTGCAGTGCAGCATCTTTCGGCCTGCTCAAAGCGCTAACGAGTTTTGGTAATGTTCTTTACTATCTCATAGTTCTTGCGCGTGAGATTTACTTCACTTTTTCTGATAATCAGTTGTGTCACTGCTTGTGAAATTCAGATTCAGCTTTAGCTGTGATGAAAGAGTTGACGTGCCCGTTGGGCCTTTCTGCTGCGGCCATCCGACGTGAATCTCGCAAACTGTTCCATACTCCCAGCTTGTTGTGCTTCGGGGCTCTGATGCTGTGCGACCGGTGGTTCTACCGGCGGTGGGTGTGCACGCCGTGGAACTTCGTGCGGCTCAACCTTGTGGCCGACGTTGGCGCCCACTACGGCAAGCACCCTTGGCACTGGTACTTCACGATGGGGCTGCCTGCTGTGCTGGGGCTGCAGCTGCTGCCTTTTGTGTTGGGCATCCGGGTGGGCCGCTGCCGCCTCCTGGCCGCAATCGTCATCTGGCACATGCTGGTGCTCAGGTGAGAGGACGAACCTGCAACCCGCTCCCAGTTCTCCTTCATTATATGCTCCACGCATCAAGAGACAGTTTAGCCAATGACAGGCCAGTAATTCAGAAGCTCCTGTCTCACAAGTGCGCAGTCCAATGTCTTTATAACAAAGCCACATTTGATGCAGAAGAAGTATCTTCATTATATTCAGTGTTTGATGTAAGACTTGCCGCTGTGGTGTAGTGACTTTGGCACTGCCCTGCTAAGTCTGAGGGTGCAGGACCAAATCCCAACGGCCGTGGCCACGTTTCAACGGGGCAGAATGCAAAAATACCCGTGTGCCATGCATTGGGTACATGTTCAAGAAGCACAGGTGGTTAAAATAATCCGGAGTTCCCCACTACATTGTGCCTCATAATCATATTGTAGTTTTGGCACGTGAAACCCAAGAATTAAACAAAATATATTCGTTATATGCATATATTTGTTACACGCTGATGCATTTTAGATTTACTTCATAATATTCATGTTTGTTACATTGAAATTAAGCTTAACTGTGCTCACAGAGTGAGCACAGTTCAGGTCTTCAGCAGAAAAAATGACCCCAACACAGTTAGGCTTCTCTTTTTACCGATTAATACATTCCCGAAAAACATGATCTTTCGCTACCAATGGTCAATACATAGCGAAGCTGTGATTGTATGGTACATTTTCTGGCTGCTAGATCCCGTTCGTGAACAAGAAAAAGTGCAAGGCACACACAATCGAGAGCATAAGCACCCACCACCATGGCAGCTTCCCCACAGTACTAGCCCACCAGTGTCATGCAAGAAAGCTGGCATACACTGTTTCCTCATCTGGTACCAGCGAATCTCCTCACGGTTCATCGTATGTTGCATTCACAGCTGTTGCTGCCAACCCTATTGCGATAAGCATCTAAAGCGAACTCTCGGTAAGACGAACTCGGTTAAGCTGGATTTTATCGCATGTAACGAACAACACGAAAATGTTTGTTTGATTTTCCATAAACTTAAGGAAAAAAATTAATCCGCTTAAGACGAACCACCTCAGACGTGCTCCTCCATTAAGAACAGTCGGAGTGGCCGCCACCGCTGCCGATCCTGGAGGCTAGGGTACCTCATAGCACTGCACCAAGGGGCATGTGCATCAAGGCACCCTACAGCAGGCCTGCGGTGAACATCGCCCGTGAACGAAGGCGAAAACAATAGGAGGAAATCAAAAGAGACATTGATGTTTCACATCATGAATGTGGGTGATGTGCAAGCGTATGGGTTGTATAGCGCATACGAAGCTGTCGGCCCTCGATGCACCTAGACTGTCTGCATTGCAGATCATATTCAAGATTGAACACGTGTGACCACGCCATGTGCAGCAGCCACCGAAGTAAAACGTCCCCTTCTAAACATTCGCTTACCAACTAAATTCACAAGTATGGTGTCAGCGCGCACAGGCAAACATGAACACATCACACTCGATGACTGCGGATGCTCGCTGTCAAAATGCTGGCATGAGAAATTGCAGCAGCAGCAACGAGCAAAGTGTCCTTCGTGCTTTCTGTTGCTTCAACGCAAACTGAGCGGGGAAACACAGCGCACACAAAGCTACGAGCCATCAGCCCACCTAGACTATGCCTCCAAAGCAGATTGTGTTGAAGATAAAGCCCATGAGACCGCGCGCGCCCGAAGTACAACACCCCCCCTCCCTCCCCTCGCTGGTGCCATGCCCGTGACGGAAGCGCACGATGTTATCAAAAATGTTATCAAAAGACGAACCCGGTACATCCGTATCGGGAACGAAACCTGTAGCAGGTGCCAGAGTAGGTCAACTCAGCCTGCCTCCGCCTACCTGCCTCCTCCGCGACGCTTCGCCTCATTTCTCCTCCCCACTTCGCTCGTCACCTAAACTTTCCTCTAGGTTGCATTGCTTTGCCAGACGCCCAACCCGCTCCTTCGTACTTTCGCTAGCTTGGAGCCTGCACGGATGTTCTGTGAGGTGGCAGGTGCCTGCTTGAACTCCCTAGTGAACTTTTTCCAGCAGCACAAAGGCACAGAAGGAATTTTCAAGGCCATTAAGTGAGATGACATTGTTATCGGCTGCTTGCCAATTTGCAAAGAAGCGCCAAACATTCATCGCAGACTGGATGGAACCAAGCAATAGTAGCACTTAAAAGGAGTTTTCTATTAAGTTCAACTAAATAAATGCTTTGTATGTTATATTTTTCCCGCTTTAAGTCTGCTTCATTTACCGTTTTGAAGTAAGATATTTGGATGCACCTGGTCATGATGCCAATTATTCTTCTGATAAGACGAACTTCTGATAAGATAAACAAATTTTCATGATCCCTTCGAGTTCGTCTTAAAGGGAGTCTACTTTATCTGTCTGACAGCGCGTGTGGCATAGTGCCATTCGAAGTGTACTGCACACTTTTAATAGGTAATAACCTAAGTGCGCCACTGTTCCCTGCTGCAGGCGGTATGAAGCGAGTGTGATGTTTCACTCTGGTGGCATCATATATCATATTCTGGCTATCCATTTCATTTCGGTTTCCTGTTTCCATCTTAAAACACTATGCAATAGGCAAATGACAAAGTGCGTATTGTACGACAGCGATTTTTGCCGAGTGATCACGTGAAAACTTCCCTCCAATATGCCCCGCCCAAAGAAGCTGCTGATCAAGGCTGAACTGGAGGAGTGCAAACATAAGTTTGCCGAAGGTGAAAAAAATTGAGTGCCAATTTAGCGGTACATGGGAGAGAAATGCATTAGCATTAAGGCACACCTCTTTGAGGTCCTGGATCCATGATTTAATACCATGTTCACGACATTGCAAAGCATTATTCTAAAACTGACGGTGGTCCATAGCACACCACCGTCAGTTGCACTATACGTACGTACGTAATGCAGACGTACATACATGTGTGCGTGCACGCATGCATGCATGCATAGACACTCTCCTAAGCTCTCCCATTCCCTCTCTACCTCTGCCACATGACTGGCTTTTCACACTTCGCACACATGCACGTTCTTTCCACTTTGACACTCGTAATACTAATGCATTAAAATGACAATGCGCAACCCAGGGCCCTCAGGCTCCACCAGCTCAGTGTGCGTTGGCGTCGTTTTGCAAAACGCTTTGCATGACGTAGATGTGAACTACAGTTGAGTCTGTTAGATGCTTTAGTGATTTCAAATCGTATGTTTTCTCAGTTTGTTCATTTTTTCTTGCATTTCTTTTTCCAAAACATATCATATAGAGGTTCTACTGTATAGACATATGAGTCATATGCGGACTTCACGGGAGCGTCGCTAGACGGTGCAGCATTTCCAGAAACAAGCATGGGAAAGTAGCCCGGCTGCGCATGCACTCCATACACTGGGAGTCTGTGATCGCTATATGGTTTGTCACTAGATTGCTTCACTGCTAATTGCATTATTATGAGATGGGTTCTGCAGGATTTCCTTGCATTTTTCTTCTTTTTTCTTAGACATAAATGCTCATTTAACACAAGAGCATGTCGAACATATTGTACTTGGAAAATTTGTCACTAGATGTCACTACCAGTGCCTGTTTGCTACTGCCCATGTCTCCAGTCGCCTAGTATTCTATGAAGGCATGGAATACCAGGTTACTGCTATTCCACGCCTTGTACATTTGCAGACAGTCTGAAACTCTCTAGTGTTAACTCTCTTTTACATTAGTGTCTTATAAAGGCAACGAGAAGTTAAAGCTGACTGACTGGTGTTGCAGCCTCGTGAGCCACAAGGAGTTCCGCTTCCTGCTCCCCGTCTTCCCGCTGGCCATGTGCGTGTGCGGGGCGGGCATGGCGCGCCTGCCTCGCTCGTGGGGCATCACGCTGGCCGCCCTGCTGGGTGTGGCCTTCTTCCCTCCCGCCCTGTACTTTGGCATATTCCACCAGAAGGGCACGCTGGAGGCCATGGACTATTTGAACAAGGAGCTGGACAAGAACCCCGGTGCCAGCAGCGTGGCATTCCTCATGCCCTGCCACTCGACACCTTTCTACAGGTCGACCCTCTTTCACCTTCTGTGTCAAAATGGCCGACGGCGGTGTGCGCGCCCAATGCCATAGATTTAACGACAAAAATTACTAGAGGGAACTGTGGCACTAGTGCCCGTGGGAGCTGCGAGGGTGACGGTTCAGTCAGCGTGGGAATTACTATTGGCGCGCAGATCTGCCTAAACTTTGTCCTTCTGGCTTCAAACTGATTTGTTACTTTTCAGACTGATCATCTTCTACAAAATGTTGAGTTATATATGCAATAGTTGACAATGATTACGAACACGCACAGAATCTTGTTGCCATCTGGGTTTAGAAAAATAGTAATGCTTCAAAATTAAGGCCAATAGACGTGGATAAAGCATAGTAAACAAAGCCACAGGAATCTCTGAAACCACAAGCACAACGATCAGACAATTCCATGTACCGACCATCATTCCTGTGCTAGCAGAATGATCGCAGAAGCAGAGTTCAGCAAAGTTGGTTTTAATAATTTTCGTGGGGAACTATATGGCGACTGCAGTCACAATTGAGGCTGTCCTTGTTATGGTGTTGCAGAGAGGGTCTTTCATGACTGATGACTTTAAGAATGACAGAAAGCCAATTGGTAAAGATTCCCAGTATGAAAGGGCAGGTGTACAAAACATGAAAACAAAGGGAGACAATTTGTTTGTGTTGTCCTTTTAACTTCTTTGTGTCCATGCTTTGTATGCCTGCACTTTCGTGTCACTGATGCGATGATTCAATGTCGATGAGCGGCCACTTTCAGAACAGTCTAGCGCTTTGCAATCTGAGCTTGCCACTCGCGGTAGCAAAAGGCTCTAAGGGTGGTTTTGTTCTTGCTTAAATCAGCTTGCTTGTGCAAATTTAACATTCTTGAATTGTACTGTTGGGCTAGTTGGTGCATTGCTGGAGTACACGAAATTTAGCATGAAGCAAACAATTGCCACACAAGCTACCAGACATGGCCAATGTTTTCTTTCTTTCTTTTTTTCTTAATTTCTGCTTCATGCATACTGGCTGTGTTCTTGTAACATTGCGTTGTGCTTGCCCATATTGGTGCTTTAACATTTTCTCCCTCGCCACTTTGCAGTCACATCCATCGCCGCAACGTCAAGATGAAGTTCCTGACGTGCGAGCCCAACATCAAGAAAAAGAAGGACCATGTGGACGAGTCTCGCGATTTCTTCCTGGACCCAACCAATGGCCTGAAGATGTTTGGGTTTGGAGGCATGACGGACTACATCGTTATCTACAACAGCCTGTACAAGCACATGATCGACTTTGTGGTAGACTACGACTTGAAGTTCATCAAGGGCTTTCTGCACACCCACTTCCCGACAGCTTATGTGGGCAAAGAAGTGTGGATCTACAAAACTCACTAGCAGCAGCTCTTCTCGAACATGTGACTTGTGAACTAGTCATGTCCATTTTTGTCATGTGGGGGGGTTAATGTGTGTGTATGTGTGTTCATGAGTTGAGTGGCTGTGGGAAAGAGGGGGGGGGGGGGGGCAGAGGTGAAATAAAAACATTGAGGTGCCTGATCTTATTTCCATTTCTCTGCTGGTACTATGCATGTTGGTTCTGAATGTATGCTGTGGCAGTTGCACGTTTCATGGTGACCATATGTGTTCAAGATGCTTGTTTGAGGCATCGTCATATGTTCTAGTGTGGATGAATGTGAAATGGAATATTCTTGGACAACATAGTTTAAGTTTCTGCAGTAGCTGTTTGAAGTGTAGTCCACAAAATTTCTCACAACATGGGTTCTATGTCAAATGTGAATTTCTGCTATGTTGAGGCATGGAGCTTCTGATTTTACCACTGTGTAGGGACCAACAACTACTGCAGAGTGAAACTTTTTATTTGAGGCTATGTGCTCAGGTTTTGTAGGAATACAGCTTTTTCTCACATCTCGTGTTCCATAGACTTTTGTTGCTGAATGTAGTTACATGCTTTATTTTCATTCTCTAATTGTGCCTTGTGGTTAACCGTGTAAATACTAAACCTGACAGCGTACGTGAAGCAGAAGTGTCGCGACTTTTGGAGCGGAAGCGCTTTCAGTGTGTACTGGGAATACCACGATCACCGACTTCGGAGCAGCATTCTGTTCATGATCACTTTGTCACTTGAGTAGTCATAAGTCTACAGTGCATGTAGCCTATTTAGATTAATATAAATAGAATAATATTGGTTTGGGTGGTATAGAGTCCTTCAGACTGCTGAATTCAGCTTGCACATGCGAATCATCTTGTGAATCTTGGACTGCCACATATGGAGACTTCTCCGTACTAGTTGACTTTTTCATGTTTGCCAGTCAATTATGTTTCTTGCTCATCTAATGTTGCACTTCATCTTGGGACAACTTCCAGTCAAGGATGCATGGCTGATGTCATGACCTAAGGTACACATTTTGGACATCATGTGCTCTGTTTAACTTGGCACACTGCAATGCAAGTTATACGATGGACATAACGATCAGCATCAGCTTCTACTTTTTTTCTGCTTCTGAAGCCAAGCAAGCACATTATTATTATTATTATTATTATTATTATTATTATTATTATTATTATTGTTGTTGTTGTTGTTGTTGTTGTTGTTGTTATTATTATTCAACGTGACAGCACAGATGTCACAACGAACAGAGAGGGAAAATAAGAGTGAGCAGGCTGGTAACTGTCACAATACAATGCAATAAAATACAGTAGTGATTCAGGCATGTTATAAGGTGATTATGTTGAGAAGCAAGTCTAGCCCTGCACATGCATACTGTGATCATCGAAGCCAAAAACACCCACTAGCGAGTGAAGCAGTTGTTCTACTTTGCTTTCATGTTCAAATCCTCCTGAACGTAGTAATAAATTTTGTGTCTGTCCCATTTTGACATTAAACGTCTTTCAATTCAGCGAGCAGAGGAGGTCGCTTGCTAAAACTGCATGTAACTAAGACATGTAACACTATTATCGATTATATCCTTGCAACTTAACCAGCCATGCGCCTTACTTTGGTATCGTTGAGTTGAGGAAAGAAGCCATTATTAAATCATTGATGTGTCACCTGCACAGATGGCATCGCTGCCACACCACACATCATGCAATTGGAGCTGAATTTACCCTCTCGCTTAGCATTCAGAGAGGTGCATAGCTTGGCCGCACGTTTGTTGACCCGGGCGGGAGCAGCAGCATTTGAGAGAGCTCGCTCAGTCATGATATTGGTACAATCCAATTAACTCAAGCCTGTGCTTATCGGGAGTTATAAGGCTTAAAAACGTGCAATTTGTTGTGGAAATATGATTGTTGCTTGGCTATGGCACCGCTGCGTTTGACATGTAGGATCAAGAAATGGCATGAAGAGACTCGAACAGCAAGACGGAGGGATGCTACTCCACCCCCACCACCTTCGACCATGGCTCATTAGAAATAGGGAGTGAGCACGACTGCAAGATTAGGCCATAGGATCCCTGCTAGTTGTATCATAAGTTAAGCATGTAAGCTTTGTGAAGTTGAAGTTCAATACTTATTCAGTTTTAGCGCATATACAAAAGTGGGTACATTCGTCATGCAGAAAGAGGCCCTGTAGTGAGACGCTGTAGGCGGACCTCTTATAAGTTAAAAAGAAGAAAAAACTACTGAAAAGCAAAAACAAAATATAGCAAGAAAAATATTGCAATAGAAGTACCAGCAGTTGACATACTACACAAGCAATAATACAGTAATAGCATTTAAACACACAAAATTCGTTAGCACAAATTGACAAAGCTCAGGTTTATCTCGCAAGTTAACACATAATGAAACCTTACCATTCGTTACAAATGAAATCATAAAGTTGATGTTTAAATGATGACACAGAAAAAGCAGATTTAATGTTGTAAGGCAAGAAATTTCACAATTTAATTAAAACTAAACCAACTCTTCGGGTACCATAGTTAGGACGTTTTAAAATAATAATTGGTAAGTTGAAGCCTACGAGCAAACTTGAGAAGGTTCTGATGTTAAATTGCTCAATGTGCAAACATGTCAACATTAAATTTCACTAGGTTGGTAATCCAGAGTATGTTAAGCTTATGGTACAGATCAGTAACACAAGATCGGCGGTTATTCCTAGTAACAAAATGCAGATGGCTTGATTTTGGCCGTGTTGCTGGGAAGGAAGATGAGAGCAATAGGTTCATCCCCATGAAGTTGAGCAATAGTTAAGATGGCTATGATTGAACGCGTAGCGTAGAATAATGAAAGTATGTAAATCAATATAAAATCTAGCCCTGAGTAGCACACTAATCCCATAAGATGTTTTTTTTTGTGTAGTTGTTGGATGTGCAAGTTAAATTTTAACCATAAATAAAGCTTGACGCTAAGGACCGAACATTACTTGGAGGGATAAATAGCACGCACATGAATAAAAAGTGGCACAACTTGTGTGTCATTATTAAGACCTTGAATCAAAGATGACAAACATAGGTACTTGGAAGGAAAAGTTAGAAGTTTATTTTTAGCATATCGTGTGATGTTTACAAGATTAGCAATAGGAACATTATAAAATTGCTGAGACAATTACCTGAAAATATAAGTATGGTGTTGTTGGCATGTACGATGCATTCTCTTGTGCTCAGAGATTTCAGTAGATCCTTAACATATAAAATAACAGAGCACCTAGAAGTGAGCCTTGTGGGACACCGATGCCAGTTGTCTCTTTGTTAGAATAAATGCCAGAGATGGATACTAGTTGCTCCCGGTCACATAAGTAACTTTGAAACATCTTAAGAGCGGTTCCTCTAATGCATCAAGAAGCCAGTTTAGAAAAGGGAATGTCATGATTAATTGTATGAAAGGCTTTAGCGAAATGTAAAAAAAAAAACAGAGCCAGCATAATTGTCCTACTCAATTTCTATTTTGCATTTATTGGCAAAGAAAATAAGAGCAAGGTTAGTCGAATACCCACGATGGAATCCAATTGTTTTGGACAAGTCAAGTTCTTCCAGATAGCTAGACAGACAAATGTGGATTAGTTTTTCACTTTACTAAAATGGGAAGAACAGAATATCTGTGATTGAAAATTAAGCATTTATCAACTTTTCTTAAACACGAGAGTAACCCTGCTCATTTTTAACTCATAGGGAAATACACCCTTCTCAAAAATAAGATGAATTATGAAGGCCAAGCCCATTCATAATAACATCAGCAACCATTTTTATATGATTTGCCTGAATGTTATCCACACCTGTGCTCGAAGGCTATCTGCTGATGATTACACTCCTTACCTCTTCAGGTGCCGTGGGGAAAAGAAAAAAAATGATTGACCTCATTGACCAACTCTGGGGGAGCGGATGAAACAGGTATGGTGGACAAAAAGTAGCTGATGAATGCATTAGCAACATCCAATGGGGTAGAGATAATGGATCCTTCATGAGTAAGGCTAGTTACAGAAGGACTTATGGTCCAATTGAGAAAAGAATTGATCACGTGCCATTGTTTTTGCCCTAGTGAACACCGGGAATGTGACTCCCCGCCACTCCCCTGAAAGAAACTTTCTGGCTACGCCACTGGCATGCACAAGACATTACGCGTACCCCATTGCGGCTGCATCCTCAATACAAGCTACCCAATAATATTTTTCGTACGACGTTTCATAAGGCAATTAAGGCATGTGATTTAACACCTTTATTTCAATAACAAAGTAAAAGAAAGGTAATTAGATGCTGGGTGTAAATTTATTTGTATAGGAGATCAGCTCGTGGTTCCAAGGACAAACTGAAGGGAATCCTGGGAGTGTTTATCACATGCTGCAATTCACAGCATGTTAATCTGTCAAGCAGGATTTCAATCTACCATGTGAGCAATGTGTCAGAGGTGCTCTGCAGTCTTGGATAACGTACATTTCATGTGATCGAGGAGAATATAAATAGGCATTCGAGACATCAAGGATTATGGCAACCTTGCATCATCAGCATGAGCCTAAGGTCCGTTGGAGAAAAATGCCTGCTGATGATTGCCCTTCTGCGTATCCTAATGGGAGAATATACCGGGCAGGAGTCATACATCTTAGGAATATTGATAGGTTCTGAAGTGTTGATGAAAGAATAGCAGCCATTTTATAACAGTAAATAGCAGGTATAAATTAAACGTGCAACAGATCTGGGGCAATCTTCTCAATCCATCACTCCAGGTGACACATTCCTTTTTGTAAGATTTCATAGAACAAGTACCAGATGTGTAGGCGTCTGCAAGCGACAGCGTTCTCAGCCTAGTGCAAAGTACATTGCCTTCACAGAGTGTCAGGAGCTAGCGCTGTCACCTGTATACACTGATGCATTCTGTGCTACAGTAATATGAATGTCGCGAAAGTGATTGTAAGGCTGAGAGTGATTGATGGCCAGGTACCATCTCTTTGCACTAATGTCCAGTCAGAATGAAGGACAGGTTCCATGGGAGCACTAATTAGGGTACTAATTTATAGGTAATGAATGCAACATCACACATGGCGCATTGATCAGCGGTGACCAGATGCATTGCTGAAAGTATGTGCGAGTATAGAGGGCCATGAAACTGCGTAGGCAGCCTTGAAATATGAAGACCATAAAAGCAGAGCACTGACAGTATCGAACCAAGAGCTGTAGTGCTAAACCATGCTGACTGAAGCATACAGGTAGCAGGACAGAGCCTAACAGGCATAAAGCATAAAAGAGATGGGGCAGATATGAGGCCACAAGGCTATGTGGACAATGAAGCAGCGATGCCGTGACATTTAAGTAGCAATGAAAGGGAAGAAGTTGAATGTTTAAATGGTGAGCTCTACTTTCTGACATTCAGTGCAAAAGTGCACTGAATGTCACTGTCGAGAAACTCGAAGTGCACTCGAGTTTTGACATTTTAGTTCAAGTATAATTTACTCAGAAAAAGTAATACAGCACTCGCAGTAGGCACAATCTCGATCCAGCTGGCATGACACAGGAAACGTGATTCTGTGAAATAATATGACACCTGTACGCGGCGCAGACAGCTATCCTCCTGCACCTCGTTGTCGCAGTCATAAGTAGCAAATCTCGTGCCTTGCAGCTACAGAAAGAGCAGTTCAAGTGACATAACAAGGCGTCTTCTCCCTAGATATATAGTGTCGTTTTCTCCAGGAACCTTAACAACATGGACACATAAGGGCAGCTACGAACACCCGATCACATTGCTTTTCTTACTTTTGACTTAATCTTCACCGCCCCACCAAGGGGTCCAAAAATTGCACCTACGCAATGTTATTGCGCGGCGCGTGTGTGTTGTTACACGGTGTCAGCAAGGCCGGCCTCACTGAAACGATCCTTGGCACAACCATGCTCCCCGTGATAAAGACGGTTGACATAGTTGCCCACGAAGTATGGACCGATTGCCTTTGGACCTCCATGATATTTCAAGTTGCAATAAGGAGTTTTGGCATATTTCTTAAAGAAGACGTTAATATTTATTAATAATTCTTACATACATACTTGTGAGTTACAAATGAGCATTCATCCTTTAAAGTAATGGACCAAAAAAATTAAGTTTTATTTACTGCAGCTTATTATACAGTAAAAAATACCTGAATATCCGCATATTTTCCAGCATTTGCCATCCATTTATGTGGTGGCCAGACGACGTTTCGTCGATGTCTTCGGCGTCACCAGGTGCATGTTTGCAGCGCAGTGCGATTTAGCGAGGGGTCGCATTCTGTACCGGTAACTTCCAGAATTTTCGAGGAACGTTATATTAAGGTGCAGAAAATATTGCACAGAGCAGAACATCTGTCGTTTAGGTGAAGCTTCGCGGTGAGTGCCCCCATTGATTTACTCAGCAAAACTGGAACTAAACTCAGGCCTGGAACCTGACAGAACTATGGTGTGCAGAAGGGGAAAGTGAACCCCACGTAGCAAAGCAACGAGAGAAAGGTACTCCTTTCTGCAATGACGCCACTAGAGGGCTCTCAAGCAACAAGTGTGCTTAAAGCGCGACGCTTGAATTTGCTATGTTAGGTTTCATGTAGCTTTATGCAGGAATGTTGCTCGGTTTTGTACCGTTTCAAGATTCACCATCAACAGAGGAAGAAACAAAAGTGTTAACGTATGACGACGCCTTGCAAAAAAAAGAGAGAAAAAAAAGAAAGTGGCGGTTAAAGTTACGGTACTATACTCCCATGTTAAGAATATCAATGCTATTTATGCGTGTAAAGAGCAGGAAAACTTTTTTGTAATTTTTAAACCCAATGCATTTTCTTAAAGAGTGCCAAGTTTTCCTATCACGCGAGCATTCTTATCAAAACACGTTGTGGTGCTAGTTGGTAAAGCATTATTTCTCCTCTTACGAAAGTAATCCAGCGCTACTCTTTAAGACGAGGGCACAGAAAGACATGACAAGACGGGCGCTAACTCCAAATATGTTTAATGAAAGAGACACACCTTACAGTTATGAAGAATGAAGGCACTTATCGCATGCGCATTCATGACTGCAAGAAAAAGCCTATATATATGCACACACTCAAAAACGGTAAATTAAGGTGAACAGCCTGCCAGTGGCGTAGCTAGGTCGTCTGGCACCTGGGGCCCATAGGTCTTCTGTCACCCCCCTCCCCGGGTGTAGCCGGGGAAGGAGGGGTGTCTTCAGACGTATATGACACCCCCCCCCCCCCTCACTGGCCCCTTGCACCCGGGGCCCACGGCCCCCCGGCCCCCCCTGTTGCTACGCCACTGCAGCCTGCATATTATTCCCCTTCGTTTAATAATCTGAATTCACTGGCTCGCAGCGAGACTGATGTGGTACTGACGAACGTATCACCTCTCTTCATGATAAAAAAAAAAAAGCTTCTGATAGCTCGCGAGCTAATCTGTCCTTACTTCAGAAATGTTTATTCCCTCAAGTCGTGGCTCACATTTTTGATCGCCGAGATATTTGCAAGAGCGACAATGGGTGCGGATAGATTCTGAAAGGAGGCCGTAGCGTCTCCTAACGATCTTTCATGCTCCCTGGCGCGTTCTTTGACACAGCGTCCAGTTTGACAACACAAACTTTGCCACAAGAAAGGAGGGATCTCGCAGGGTCGCCACTGCTGACTTAATTGGGACACATCTTGCCCAATTTACCTGATGCAGAGAAGAGCATCTTAACACCGTAATTGTTGCCAACCCTTTTCAAATTGTCGGACACCCTATGGATGTAAGGCATCACCGCTGGTTTGACGCCGCTGCGTTCTTGTTTTCGCGGATTCATTGGTCTCCCCTCGTTTTTTTCTGTAACAGTACCTCGATCACGGCTGTCAAAACGTGGCCAGGGAACCCTGCTTTCCGCAGTCTGGCTACCTCACCCTGAAAGCTCGCCTTCATTATGCGAGTACATGACATGGCCTGAGGAGTGCGGATTCAAGAGCAATGATTGCAATAGCCCTCTTAACAGTTCTTGATTGGGCCAAATCAAAAGGCCAAAAATCTTTGTTGGCGATAGCACTAGCAAACATATCTTTCTCAGAGCTTGATGTTGAGGTCTAAGAATCTATCTATCTATCTATCTATCTATCTATCTATCTATCTATCTATCTATCTATCTATCTATCTATCTATCTATCTATCTATCTATCTATCTATCTATCTATCTATCTATCTATCTATCTATCTATCTATCTATCTATCTATCTATCTATCTATCTGTCTGTCTGTCTGTCTGTCTGTCTGTCTGTCTGTCTGTCTGTCTGTCTGTCTGTCTGTCTGTCTGTCTGTCTGTCTGTCTGTCTGTCTGTCTGTCTGTCTGTCTGTCTGTCTGTCTGTCTGTCTGTCTGTCTGTCTGTCTGTCTGTCTGTCTGTCTGTCTGTCTATCTATCTATCTATCTATCTATCTATCTATCTATCTATCTATCTATCTATCTATCTATCTATCTATCTATCTATCTATCTATCTATCTATCTATCTATCTATCTATCTATCTATCTATCTATCTATCTATCTATCTATCTATCTATCTATCTCAGCCGTAGAACCTACTTTGTCCCTCATCCGCGGCTCAATAGAGGTCAAGAATTAACGCTCTGTCTACTACAAACGAATACATATCCAAATCCACCGCTCTTACATAAAATCTATCCGAATACTTGCACCAATGCTACTTGCCGGGACTGTGGAGAGATAGCCACGTTAGACCACATGTTCTGGCGGTGTGCCCGGTCACGCTCTATCATCGATAACAGCTCGGCCAGATGGGAGGCGGTTCTCCGCAGCCCTCCTCTGGCTGACCAACTCTGGACTGTTCAGCAGGCCCCCGATGCGGCCGAGAGGCTCGGCCTTCCGGTTCCCACGTGGGAGCGGCCCGCTTCGTGAAGACTCGCGATCTGCAGGACTTCATTAAAGTTTCACCATACCATACCATCGAAGACAGCGGTTGTAAATTTTCTACGTTATGCGGCAGAATTGGCATACAGGGTCTTCGGGTATAAAAAAAAAAATCCGAGGACACCTAAGCACTTCTTACGAGTTGTGAATGCGAAAGCATTAATGTCCATTTGAACGCCACTGAGCGGTCCTTCGAGCTTTGCACTGTGAGTAATGTACAATGACGTTACGAGCAGCCCGAGACAGCAAGCAGCAGCAGCAGTCTGCGGTGCCAACGCTGCATGCCACCGGCTTCCTGCGCAACGAGAGGCCGAGGAAGCAGCAGCGGCCACCAAGGCCGGCAGGTGCACTGGTGACCTGGCGTCGCGGCGATGCCCTATCCCCGCACGCGACACCGGTTCGCGACCGCTCTGCTTCGTCAAGGCCCGCCCCTGACGTGACGTAGCAGCCAATGGGAATTCAGGTGCCGTTTCGTTGCTACAGACGCCGATTTTTCTGGCTCAATGGGTCACTTGATGCTTTTGCATCAGAAAGTGAGGCCGAAGCTCCCTAACGAGTATCTGCCGTCTGCTAGCCGCCTGGTTAGCTCGGATGGTAGGGCGGCTGACCCGGAAAGGCGGTGGTCCCGGGTTCGAGTCGTGGACCAGGAAGAATGTTTCTTCAACTGCGAGGCTTTTCTTTCAAAGAACCCGTACGGTTTCACTTTGTGGCGCTTGCTACGAATGGGTGTATGTCTGACTTTCCATTTATTAATGTCGTAGACGTGCGAAGCTGGTGCTCGTCGGCAAGATTAACGTATTATACTTTTGTTACGCGCCGATTCGCGGCTTGGTGGCGCGACGCTCACTCTCCTCGAACGAGCCACTTTTTCCTCCGCACAAGCTGCCTCTACACAGCAAGGCACCGTGCCTGTCACCGGAGACCAAAATAAAATGTCGGAAAAAAAAAACATGGTTCGTTTTAAGCCTGTGACCAAACCTTTGCTGCCATCCTTTGATTTTCAATTACCTATTTTTATTTATTTCCCAAGGTAATCTTTCACAAGGATAATCTAATACTGTATGACGCAACTAGTACTTTGATTTATGGTATGTATCTCTTGTGCCTTCATTTGTTACCAATCGATTCCTGGTCTACTCTCCACCGTGGGTTTCTGTCATTCTTTAACGAAATCATCATCATCATCTTTACTAACAAGAAGGGAAGAAGAAGAGCCCAGCGTCTCTGGCAGTCGTCGTAAAGTGCGTCGAAGATACTGGGTGAAAAATCACGGCAGCCCGGAACGACCCACCGCCCTCAAAGCTGCCAACGGGATCCCGTTTCGACGGCTATATTTACCGCAACTCCGACACATGGCGCTTCCCGTGCAAAGGCTCGCAATGGGCGTCACCGGAAGCGGGGAGTCCTTCGCCACGACAAGGTCTTCTCTCGCACACTGGGCCCGTCAGGCCCCGGAATCCAGACCGCGGTACTTCGACCAGAGGGGCCAGGATCGGAAGCGAGGAGTCCTTATCCACGACAAGGTCTTCTCTCGCACACTGGGCCCGTCAGGCCCCGGAATCCAGACCGCGGTACTTCGACCAGAGGGTCCAGGATCGGAAGCGAGGAGTCCTTATCCACGACAAGGTCTTCGCTCGCACACTGGGCCCGTCAGGCCCCGGAATCCCGACCGCGGTACCTCGACCAGAAGGTCCAGGAGCGACGCGCCATCG
This sequence comes from Dermacentor albipictus, assembly GCF_038994185.2. Taxonomy (NCBI): domain Eukaryota; kingdom Metazoa; phylum Arthropoda; class Arachnida; order Ixodida; family Ixodidae; genus Dermacentor; species Dermacentor albipictus. Next base: position 59,537,986 of record NC_091829.1, on the reverse strand, counting down.
TCGTCTACGGTGCCATCGCTTTCCAGACGGGAGCCGGTCTCCTGGCTCTCGTGGGAACGGCCGTATTCCAGAAGCAGAGCGACCACCTGCCTACGATCTACGCGGTACCGACGTTCACCGTGGCAGTCGGCGCCAGCGTCAACGACAGCGACGCAAAGGACGATGCTCTGTTGGATCGCGAAGCTCGGGCGCACGGCGCTGGAAATGACTCGACCTTCACCTCCAGGAGCTCGGGCGACATCCAGGCTTCTCCCGCGGGGAACTAGCCACCGGAACAAAAGCTCTCGGACAAATGGTGCACGTCGGTGCACTTCGAACAGGGATCTTATAGTGCAGCATATCTCGCAAAAGCAGCACACCCCGCGTGTAGTAGTGGCTGTTAGCCCAGAATGAGTCGAATAAATATTACCCCGTTATCATCATCTATCAACTTTCTGGGCTGCGCTGATGGTGACGATCCGAAGTAGGGTAGCCCCTGTCCGCTCTGAATGTACATATAGGGGGATGTTAGAAATGTGTTGTACACGCTTTTGGCATTGTAGACATAGGAGGGAAATCTTTCCGACCTGTACTTGGTAAGAACGTTGCATCCGAGATGCTTCCCTGTACTTCGCACCTGACGCACTGGTGGAGGTGCCGGGTACGTGCAATTTGCCAACGGAGTTGTGCGCCGTTACTCCAGGTAGCTTGTAGGCGACCTCAAAAAATATATGCTAGCTGCTGGCTCTCCCGTAATACAGAGTAGATGTAAGCATGAAATGGCTACTGGCAAAGCAGATCGGGTGGAGATGATAGTAGCCACAATCTTAAAATGGGTTTAGTGCATGTTCGCAACGGCACACCACACCACACCACACATCACACCACACTTTGCCATGCCATATTGTCAATTTAAACGCAATAGCTTTCTGTCAGACAGAATCTCACTGCAAGTCTCGTATCGGTCAAACAGCCATCCGCGGTGCACCGGACGCTACCGGCTTGGATGCTACCGGACCTCACCGCCGGACGCGCCGTGGACCACACGGACCGCTGGCGTTGAAAGGAGCACTCAGCGACGAAAGATGACAAGTGTAAAGTGCCCTGTATCTGTCTTTTGAACATCGCTATTGGAAATGACAAATAAAACTTCAGCGTACCAGAAGTTACAGCTTGAGTGGTATTGTGAACAAACATGTGAAAGAAGTCGGAAGCAATATCTTTTGTACCTTGTTTAGTAATTAACTAGCGTACATAATGCTGCCTTGACTGCTTGCCCAGATGATCCCATTTTATTCATGCAACTTGGCCGGATGTTTTCGTTTGAGTGCCGCGATAAAACGTATCGTCTCCTGTCGAATAAACTTTTTTCTAAGCAGAGTCACTTGAAGGTCGCCGACAAAACGAGCTAACAGCATTTTATGCTTAAAATGCTGAGCACGTGCAACGGGCGCCAGAACAGACAACTGTGTCACTCTGACGTAATAGTTCTGTGGAAACTCGCAAGGTGGAGAGCGTAAACTTTATTTTCAAATCAGTAAGGTTCGAGTCCGGCGTCTTTTTAGCGGGTCTGGGCACCCGCCGCGGACGCGGTTCCGAGACCTTGTTTCGAAGCGGCTTCCTCTGCTCGCTGGACGACCCAGAAGTAATTATTAGGGGAAAATGAGACATCCACCGACACGTAGCTAATTGCTACAAAGGACACCCACACGGGGTTTGTGCGGAAGCACTCCCTAGTGGATACGTGAGATTGACGCACCTTTATTTGAAACAATCGCACACTCATCTTGAGCTACACGAACGTCACGGCAAAGCCACATATCATCCTCACTACGAACGGCTCGCTCCCACAGCAAGCAATATGCCACAACATTGTCGAACTGTAACGCATGTGCAACGGAAAAATAATAATAAAAAAAATGAACTGCGCAAGTGAAAGGCAGCTGATACGTGACGAATACAGCGGACGGTTTGCATTCGTGGCAATACTCGGAGGCTGCCCCGAGGCACAGTGCAGTCGCTGCCGTCGTGTCCCGCATAATTTAGACGACGACGACGTCGTCCTCGCGGAGCAGGACGACGTCAAACCGCGGGCGCCTTCAGGACAGCAGGTCCTTGAGCCTCTTGAGCAGGACGTGCTTTTCACCGCAGTAGCCGTCCCGGTCGTCTCCGTCGACGTCGAAGACCGCGAGCCCGCGAATCGCGCCTTTGAGGCCGAGCTGAAAGGGAGGCATGAATAAATGGACAGGTGTCAGGAAAAGGAAAAAAAAAAGAAACGTTCGCTGATGAATGACAACCTGAGCAACGACATGAATGCCAACCAACAATATGAATACCCGCCGTGGTTGCTCAGTGGCTATGGTGTTCGGCTGCTGAGCACGAGGTCGCGGGATCGAATCCCGGCCACGGCGGCCGCATTTCGATGGGGGCGAAATGCGAAAACACCCGTGTACTTAGATTTTAGATGCACGTTAAAGAACCCCAGGTGGTCGAAATTTCCGGAGTCCTCCACTACGGCGTGCCTCATAATCAGGAAGTGTTGGCACCTAACCCCCCCCCCCCTCCCCCAAAAAATAAACACTATGAATGCCAACCTGAGCAAGACGGCGAACCTGTGTCGTCCTTTTTATCTTCCTTTTCGTCCGCGTCTTGTGTTGCGCTGTTACGAACCTTACAACGAATCGAAACCAACTGGCCCAACTTGCGGTCTTGATGCTGTGTAAGCGAGTTCTCGCATACTGCTAGCAGAGCGGACCTTGACCACATTATGTGGCAATGCAAGAACCACTCCCCTCCCCCTAACCTTTGTAGAGTTTTAAGTAGTAGGGAGCTGTGGGAGGCTGCCATGCGCTAGCTACAACCCCGAACTTCAGGAAGCTATCCTGAGGTGGGCTGAGGTGGTAGAGGAGGCCTACCGCGAGTAGGATAACCTCCCTCGCCTTCTTCCCGCACTTCCTTTCCCTTTAAGATGGGATAAATAAAGTTGTCTCTCTCTCTCTCTCGGAAGTACTAGCGGTCTGTATTCTGGCTGCTGTTAGCGATTTCCACCAATTCCCCTCATCATAAAGCCTCTCTGGCGTCAGCAGAACGCCGTCAGTTTTTACAGTTGCAGCTGTACAAAGTCTTAGCTGGCCTCCAGTGTGAAGTCGTTAAAATGCGACGTATGAAACAAAAATCACTAATGAGTGTATTAAAAAAGAAGGACGCGCAAATAAGTTGCTGTCTATTCATATGAAGTAGACGGTATACTTAAGGCAACTTTATTTTATGATCAGGATAGTTACGCTCCAAAGGAAGGATTCGGGACTCTGCATGGTTGTTAACATTTGATATCGGCCTTCACTATCGCATAAAAGCTGCTATGGAAGTCCGCTTCACATTTTTCTTCTTGCGCTGTGCAGGAAAAGACGGATGCAGGAAATCACGGACGAAACGAATGGCACGCCAACTTAGGACAGGCTCGTTCTTGTCAGGTCGCGTATAAACAAATAGTAAGAATAGATGGACTACATGCTGACACACTTTTCTATTCCCGCGGTACCGTTAACTGAAGCGCATTTTCTGTTTCCTGCGGAATTCTGCACTAATACTACCTACATCCATTCGGACTGGCTATTTGTGCGAGCATCAGCCATCAACAAATGTTTCTTTGTTTCACTTTTACTTATTTGTTTTTGCTTCTTAACACTTCTATTTCAATCTGATTTTTACAACAACCGCTTTGCGTTGGCCCTTTCTTCAAGTCTCGCGTGTTCCGTGCGGTAACTTCCCAAAATCATGAATCACCAAGTGGGCTACACCCACACTGTAAGATAAGCAGCCCCAACATGTTCCCGCTTCCGGACTCCGATAAACCATTCTGGGGCTTTGCGTACCAAAACCGTGATCTATTTTACGAGTCAGAGGTGTAGTTGGGGGCTCGATTCGGATTAATCTCTTACGACCTGGGGTTCTTTAACGTGCACCTAAATCTTGTCAGAGAGAATCGAACAGCGAAAAAGACGGTACTTGACGGGAGAGGATATGGACGGCGCTGGTTATTACAACCATTAATTATTGCAAATGTATAGGGAGCGCAATCTGCGCAGCAAACATAAAAACGCACCAACTTCATCACAAGCCCTTGCTGTCTGAAGGCTATCGTACATTAAGTAAGTAGCGTAGTTCACTGTGATGTACAGGTACAGAGGGCACGCTAACACATTAATCGTGTTGGTATACGTGAAATGCCTCATTAATCACGCGGGGCGCTTTGCTCTCTGAGATGCGGTTCGCAACCACATCTCACGGCGAAGCTGGCTGCGGTTCCGTGCATTTTCGTTCTGCGAGCGCGAAAAACCGCGGGCCGATTCCTGAGATAGCGCAATACCGGGCCGACCAGCGGCGGAGGTGAAGCAGGCTTCAAACACTCCGCCACCTTGCAAAAATATGTTTAACACCTTGGGTCCAAATGCAACCCGTATCAGATATTAAGCTGATAAGAACAGATACTGCACTTTGACCCGCGTCGGGCATGCGTGCGTTCGCACCAAGGAGATCAAAGAAAAACTGCTAGAGTGGAAGCTCCTGTAGCTTCTTACCGGGAAAAGTGAACCAAATGTTACCCCTCCTTCGCCTGAAATATAGCCTTGTCTGATGTATGCTTACAGATCAAGTTATTTGGCTTTCTTATTATAATGCTAGCTAGGCTAATTAGAAAATAAGAGGTGGTTGTTCCCAACGAAAATAACAACTTCTTCTGAATATTGACGACGTTCTCATTAATACAATGTGCCAGGATATTCAGATTTCGCACTAAAACTTGTACTACAAAGATACACGTAGATAAGTAATAACACAGCAAGCTGGGCGAGTTGGTAACTGAAATAAATAAGTAAGCCTTGCCCAATTTTTTAGCGTTTCTTCGCCATTTTTATCGTTTATTTACTGTGCGGCTTTACTTTCGGGACATCGTTTCCGCTCCAGCAGTTTTAACGCGATAGCGTTAAGGAGCTCGTGTCGCAGAAAAGCCGGTGTCGTCGGCGTCGGTGTCAGGTGTCGGCGTCCGCGGCGTTGGCCGTGAGCGATAAATCAAGGCAGGCGCTTCATAAATAAAAATCAACTTCCAAGATTGGCTCGGTGGGAATCGAACCAGGGTCTCCGGAGTGTGAGACGGAGACGCTACCACTCAGCCACGAGTTCGATGCTTCCAAGCGGTATTTTCTTTAACCTCCTTGGTTCGCACAGCCCTCTCTATGTCGGCGTTCCAAGCGCTTGCGAATTATCTCCTTTCCTTCCGCTCTCCCTTGGTGGCGCTCCCGTCGAAACGTCACGCGTGTCTAGTTTCCTCCGCTTCCTCGGGGCGGCGCACCCGTCGTCCACGCGAATGTACGCAAAAATCACGGTAAATGAGTCTGTACCTTTGTTCAAAATTCTGTGTCTCCTCTGTGTCGTGTGATAAACAGCTTCGCTGGTCATCCACCATCAGAGGGTGGAATGGCTTATGATGTTTCTTTTTTTTTTAATGCGTAAGACTGCAAAATCTGTCTGTCACGCGAAAAGTGCGATGCCTTGCATCTGCACAAAAAGCATAATTTGTGAAGTTAGGATATTTAATTGTTATAATAGACTAAATGTAGATGATTGCTAGCTTTGTACGTGATAAGGAACAATTGAAACATAAAAAAAGGAGATCAGAGAAAAGTTTTTCGTCATGGCCGCCTTGAAAGCTTACTTTTCCGCTATACGGATGTGTGTGCAAAGAAGTCTGATGTGGGGCTGCTGAGCAAGAAAATACGAATAACTGATGGGTACATAATAATAATAATAATAATAATAATAATAATAATAATAATAATAATAATAATAATAATAATAATAATAATAATAATAATAATAAACGATCGGTGGCGTTAAAGGGACCTTTATAAAGGACCTGTTAAAGGGACTCTGTATAACGTTAGACTCCGTATAACGTTCGACTCTACATAACGTTCGACTCTGTACAACGTTCAACTCTGTATAACGTTCGATTCTATACAACGCTCGACTCTACATGACGTTCGACTCCTGAACGCCTTCTCTCACTCTGATCTCTTCAACGAACTCGGCCCCGTGTCGGGGCGCGGCACGAGCCAGTGGAATGCATCACGAGTGATCCTCGCGCGTGGTAAAAAATGGCTGTGGCTTAGGTAAGGTTAAGCCCAGGATGCGAAGCATACTAGCCTTTATTTTAGTTGTTGAACCACTGTTTAGCCTGGTGAACTGCTGTTGCTTGGCTATATTTGGTTCGGCTAGACGAAGAAACAACTCATGCGTTACTCTGCTTCGCCTTCAAGAGTGGAACGCGACAGCGTTCCCGTCGACCCGCCAAGGGGTGTAAGACAATGGGCTACAGGGCAGCGACTACGCGCCCCGCATTGGACGCGGTGAGCGTCGAGCAAAGCAGCGTTCGGCGCGGCAACGAAATGTGCGCCTGAGCAAGAGACGCACGCCTTAGAAACAGCGCGTTTCTAAGGCAACACCGCATTCACTAGAGGCGCTTTTGTACCGCTTTGAAGCGTTGTACTCGTGGCTCAGTGGTAGCGTCTCCGTCCCACACTCCGGAGACCCTGGTTCGATTCCCACCCAGCCCGTCTTGCAAGAGTTGAGCCAAAGCCACTTCTCCTCTGTCGTGACGTCACGGTGTCACGTGATTTCATGGTCACCGCCGCGCCTGAGGAGCTGGGTTGAGCCCTCGTAATATGCTTCGCATAAAAGTACACGGTTCACTCACGATCCAGTTTCCGGAGAAAGGCGCGAAGGCGGACACCCACTGTGGTCCTCGGGTGGCCTCGGTACAGTCGGTCTCCACGTTGGCGCGCGCGTTCCACCCGCCCGACATCAGCAGCTGGCATACCTGCGACAGATCCGCGTCGCAACCCTCAGCGAAGACTGCCTCACAGTAACGAAAACTCATCTAGAAGGCCACGCTTTTAACGCGATAGCGTTAAGGAGCTCGTGTCGCAGAAAAGCCGGTGTCGTCGGCGTCGGGTGTCGGCGTCGGCGGCGTTGACCGTGAGCGATAAATCACGGCAGGCGCTTCATAAATAAAAAGCAACTTCCAAGATTGGCCCGGTGGGAATCGAACCCGGGTCTCCGGAGTGTGAGACGGAGACGCTACCACTCAGCCACGAGTTCGATGCTTCCAAGCGGTGCAAACGCGCCTCTAGTGAATGCGGTGTTGCCTTCGAAACGAGCCGTGGAAAGTTATACTGCTGTGTATATCGGTAATTATGAACATGTAACGTACAGAAGTCACAATTACACGAGTTGCGAAGTGCGTTTCCGCTGCATTTCTTCTGCGCTTTCCGCACACGCAGAGCCATCTTGCGGCAAACACAGAAGACCCCCTCCTCTCAATGTACGGCGCTGCCCCGACAGGAGGCGCGCCGCGCGCGCATTGGGACCGCTGCCAGGCGCGTCGCGGGACTCCCTCTCCCCTGACGACGCTTCGCCGTGCTCCCGGTTTAGATTACTATCTATCTCTCTGCCCGTGCCGATCACGACGTTTGGCTGGCGTAGATCGTTTCCCCTCCGAGACACCGAGTTCTTTGGTTCGTTTCGTTCGCTCAGGCGCACGTTTCGTTGCCGCGCCGAACGCTGCGTTGCTCGACGCTCACCGCGTGATAGGTGGGCGCTAAGTCCGATGCGGGGCGCATCGTAAGTGATTGCTGTGCCGTAGCGCATTGTCTTATACCCCTTGGCGGGTCGACGGGAACGCTGTCGCGTCCCACTCTTGAAGGCGAAGCTTAAGCGTCCTCCAATTTTTTTTTGCGTACTGCAAGGCGCTGGAGGCGATTGGAGGCGTGTCCGAAACACGTCAGTGCATCCATATTTGAGCAGCATGGGTACCTATTAATAGGTGAGTAAGGCGTTTGAAGGAGGGCTGGACAAATGCAAGCATGACGAATGGATCAAGAATGCAGTTTGATCATCCGTATCGCTATGCTTCATTTGCGTTTTGCATTTTATCGGTGCATTTGTTCAGTTTGTGCAGAGGCGATTTACTACTATTGAAATGACTAAATCCTTGCTTTTTATTTAAACCATTCATTGTTTTATCCGCACGCGCTGTAACTCCGTATATTCCTGTACCATAACTTATATTGCTTATTTGGAATAAGCATACAAAAGAAAGGTATACTATTGGCTTTGCGTCAAGTTCACCGCTCTGAAATTATGATTTGGAGGAACGGAACTGTGCGTAGCAGAAATGAGCGGTTGAGTTTTGTTGGATTAAAAATCCGCGGTTTGGCACGAAAGGCGAAGCATCGATTGCGATAGCAAATGAGTAGACAGCCATACGAAGTAAGGTCAGTAGATTAAGCGACCGTAAACGCTTGTAAACACTCGCTTAGTACTAACTAAATTAACAAACATGGTGTCAGCGCGCACAGTTATACATGATCACATCACATTCGACGACCGCGGACCACTGTCAAAAACGCTGGTGTGAGGAAGCGCGGCAGCTGCAGCGAGCGAAGTGACCTTCGTGCTGTCTATCGCTTCAGCGCAAACTGAGCGGTGAGACCGCAGCACACACAAAGCTACAAGCATTTGGCCCACCTAGCATTGTGAAACATAGTTCCAGCGCACATTTGAACAAGGACGAGGCGAGAAAGACAACACGTACGCCGGGTGTTGTCTTTGGCGTACGTGTTGTCTTTCTCGCCTCGTCCTTGTTCAAATGTGCGCTGGAACTATGTTTCACAATGCTAATCATAACCAACTAGCCCAGCTGTCCATACTTGGCCCACCTAGACTCTGTCCCTAAAGCAGATCGCTTTGAAGACAAAGCCTGCACAACCGCGCGTGGCCTCGCGTTGCTTCCGAAGTACAACGGCCCCCCTGCCTCCCGTATCTCGGTTCCGTGCGCGCGACGCAAGACAGCGCGCTTCCTCCCCGCTTTCCTCCCTTGAGCGCGCGAGATGGAGCCACGATCGTCGGCTCACCCTCTCCCGCTTTCATTCGCCCTTACACCATACGGCGCGTCGTGACGGTCTTGTTGCCTTTGGAGCTTCTACGGAACATCAGGACAAAGGCGACAGAGCAAAAATGCGCCTGGAGTGTTATATACTTGCTATCGCAATAAACTGTTCCCTTACACACTGCCCATGCATTCGTTCAAGGGCGCGAGAATTTCTTTGTATTCAGTAGGTATATGGTGGAGTCGTCGATGGCATTCGCCAGCTGCGCGCGAGCCACAACGGCTCGCGCCCCGAGACTCGCCTGAGAGTAGGGCATGAATCCCTGGAACTTGGCCCGCGCGAAGGCGACGCTCTCGTTGAGCGCGGGCTCCCTGTCCAGCAGGAAGTGGGCCCCGAGCAGGCTGACGCTGAAGAAGATGCGTGACAGGCCCTGGCGTCGGTGGCCCCTGCCCAGCGCCAACCGGGTTCGGTTGAGGATGTGCTCCTGCGGCATCGGTGCGAAAGGGCACATGTGTGCAATCAATCAATCAATCAATCAATCAATCAATCAATCAATCAATCAATCAATCAATCAATCAATCAATCAATCAATCAATCAATCAATCAATCATCATGTCCAGGAATAACCTTAAGGTATGAGTGGTGGCTCACGCATACATAAAAACCAGAAAAAAAATCTACAGGAAATGACAAGTAAAAAAGCTCACAATTAATAAAAAAGCAATTATGTTCAAAGTGTACAGAAGAAGAAAGCACGAAAAACAATTATGAAAAGTGTACACGGAACAAAGTGCAAGGTAAATATATAAGAAAAAGGAGAAGCAAGGCAGTTGAACGATGTGTGAAACTATGAAACAACGACGCAAAGCTCGGATAAGGACAATGCTAGCGAGTTATGAAAAATATCGAGATCATGAAAATAAGCCTTATAGAGACGCCGTATTCTGGAGACTGTTGAGTGTTGGTGATGGCAGGCAGTAACAAAGAAATGGCTGTGTTCTCTGGTGGCCTTGCGCGGAATATACGAAACATGACACAACTGAGGAGTTCCGGGCAGATGAAGGTACACCGTGAAGAAGTTTGAAAGGAAACAAGGTCAGCGTGGTTATGTTGGCATAGAAGTAAGGACAATGTCAGCAATCAAACAGTGCTATTACAGTTGAATAACTATAACTATTGAATTCCCTCGATAGTCTGCAAACAGAGCTTAGAGAGCGCATACGCCGCATTTCAACGCGCTTAGTGTGAGCAGTAAAGCTTAAGGTTGTATGAAAATGTTCACCGAGATCATTGATCGCACGGTATGGTAGAGGATCTAGAGAATACGAAAAAAGTTGACGGTCACTTTAACATATGCTAAAGAGGATGAAGGCGAAAGTTTGCACGTTCACAAGACATAATTAAATTACTTGACATTCTAATTCTAATGCGTTGTTACTTCCTAGTACTCGTTTTCTCCAAGCAAAGGTCGCGAATTCGAGTACCCTAATTAACTATATCTTATTTAGCTGTGTCTTAACTTTGTCTTAATTAACAGCAAAGGTCGTGGGTTCGACACCTACCCATGGTTGTGGGTTCGACCATTGATGGTGGCATCATTAATTTTGCTGCCATTGGATTTTGGTGGCATAACGCCGAACGCCGGACAACGGATTTTTCGACCCATGAGGCATTTAAGGCTTTCGCCTTACACATGTTTGCACTTTTGCGAGTGCAAGCCATGACTTTGGTCTTAGCAGCATTCAAGGTGAGGTTATTACCTTTGAATAATTTAGTAAAAGAAAACAGGTCGAACTGCAGGCTGCGACAGTCACCTTTAAAGTCTTGATGACATCGGCATATTGGCGGCGAGGAGTTACGGAGTCGCCATCTATCGGAAGCGCCTCGCTGGCGTAGTATGAGGGATCACGTGGCGCGCTCCTCATAGGTTTTGCTGTCAGCGCTCACTGAAAACATCACGCGCGAGCTCTCCCGGACATTTCTGTAAGTATTTTCGAAACGAGAGAAGTTTCTTACTGTCTAAATAATAATCTTGGGCAAACGGAAAGCAAACAATCGTTTACAGACGCTATCTCTTTACCGAATACGTACAGTGAACGCCACTGCGCGCGGTCGCTGCGATGGAGTCTCCCGAACCGGCTTCTTGCGTGAAAGGTAGGCAAACGCTGAGAGCAAACTATGTGAAATATGTTCTTATAGTGTTTGTATAACTAAATTGAGTGTAATAGAACGAAGCCTCAATGCAGCGATCGCGCAGATTCGCAGCGACCGAGTGCGCGTCTGCATGCTTGTCCGCGCACTGTTTCGCTTTCTCCGCGCGCGCGTTTTCGCACCGTGCCATGAGCTTTAGGCCGCAGAATATGAGCATTTGACAGTATACAAGCAACCATTGTTGCGTGGGCGCTATCAGAGCTGTTCAAAAATAATTTCATTGTAGAGACTTCGACGCCTACGGGGACTGTGATGTGCCGTCGCGACGATTCAATCTTTTTTTTCTTCTAAATTCTTAGACCTTTCAATACTATTTCTCAAGTTGCGTCGCACTGTATGTTTATCGGTGCTCTCAGCGTGCAATTTCGTTCTGCTCCTTTTTTGTAATCCAGTGCATTAATTCATAACACAAACATGACTATAAGCCATGCTTTTTTTTAAATGCGCTTCTTACCGCTGCCTTTCCACTCCACTGAACTTGCCAGTATCTATAGCATCGACAAGTTCATACACCAAACCGTCATAACATTAGTCGGGCAGCGAACTCGGGCGAGCGTCTCAGTGCGCGTTTTCAGAACATCGCAGACCGGGCGCCGTAGCAGAAATCTTCCTCGCGTCTGTGCTTGCTGCATACCCGAGTTGTAGCCGATGACTGTTTGCTGGTTTTATGTTTCGCGAGCCAAGCTTCACGCAGCTTCTTGTCCTGCGGCTACGTGTGAATAAGGCTGACAGCGGCCTCCGTTACGTGCGTCCGGCCCTGCGGCACCGAGCAGTAGCCTACCATGTTGCGCGCCTTCAAAGGCAGACACTACCTATTGTAGTGCTTTCAAGCGTTGTAAAGGAGACACTCGAAGCGGGAAAATTTCGCCACTAAATGTGGACCGCAGCGTTCGAGGGAATTTAAACTCGTTTTCAGCTCCCTTCGGCGCGCCCGAAGCAGCCGCCGCGGCCGCTATGTCCACGTGATCCCTCCTAGCACGTCACGCCGACGGTGGCGCCAGCTTTTCCAGTGGTGGAGCTCGAGGCCAATAGAAGGAAAGACGGATTCTGAATAGAGGAAAGAACGTCATTATTAAACATATTAGAAAGGTGTGGCTCTAATACTGATCCTTGAGGGGCGCAGCTATAGTTTCCATGTACAAAGACGTTTGGCCGCTGACGTTAACATAACACGATCTATCTTGACGATAACTAGGCTGACAGTTGACGAGACGAGACCAAAGTATATGTAAGCTTGACCAGAAGCAGTGAGTGGCTGACTACGTCAAATGCGAGGTCAGTTAGACAGCCGGCTCGGCTGCGGGAGGTGCGAAAACACGTTGCACACAGTTGCTCTCGCGAAATTTTGTAGGAAACTCTATGATGTCAAGTACGACGCCATCTTGAAAAGGTCGCGTGACGGTCGTTTGCTTCTGTGATTGGCTGGCGGAGTAACACAGCACCGCGCCGTCCGTGTGCTTTGGTTGTCAACTGCAGTTTTTTTGTAGATCAAGCGCGCGCTTGGGGAGGAGAGTGCGAGCCCCCGCCCATAGCCCGGCCGTGGGCGAGCATGACCATCCGCACGGCTGAGCGCGTACGATCCTGCGCGCCGTACTTTGGGGGGGGGGGGGGAGGAAATTTGGGGCGAGTGCAAACGCTAAGGGCGAGCCAAGGTGTCTGATGGTTTCATTCGCGTTGTCTTCCCGCGCACCTACTGTTGAAGGCCGTGTAATTTCATGTTTCTGAGGCGCTGTGAAGCGAGACTTACCACGAAGCGTTCACTGCCCGCTGCCGACGCTGTTCATGACGCCAGCGTTGTGACAGCCAGTGTTCTTGCTGATCGAATGATACATGTTCATGTTTACCTGTGCGCGCCGCGCGCGACACCATGCTGTTTAATTGAATTGGTAAGCGAATGCCTGCTGTAATTCATACCGTCGATGGAACTTCGAACCTTACTCCGTGTAGTTGTCTAATACACCGCTACCACTGTTAGTGCTTCGCCTTTCGGGCAATACTGGGACTTCCATCTTTTACTTCTTGTGTCTCTCTTGTTAATCGAATAGGAACCGGTGCACTCGGTGCCATGCGGCCGGTGACCTCGCACGTAGCATGGCATATATATAGAGAGAAACAACTTTACTGGTCCATTATGAAATGGAACGCGTTAAGCGTCTGATGGGGTGGCTCCCTCTTCGCGGGCTCCATATGCTTCCAGGGCCGCCTGGCCCCTGTGGATCAGTCGGAGCTGGTCTTCCAGGGCGGGGCTGGACAGCATGATCTCCCATCGCTCGTAAAGGGTGGGAATAGCAGGGGGGGTGGTCTATGGAAAAATTGCACTCTCCTATGACGTGCCGAAGGTTGCCTAATGCATTGCAGTGAGGACATGTGTTCTTGTATCTCTCTGGGTATATTTTGTTCTGGAGGCAGGGGTGGGGAAAGGATCCTGTCTGAATTTGCCTACTCACGATTCCAAAGTACGCCCCCTTGAAGGGCGCTGGGCAGCTGGCGTGCCTGAGGTCGCTGGTCAGGTGCGTGCGCTGGATCGGGTACAAGCCCCTCCTGCGACGCGAACCGCGCGGTAGCACGGTATAGGTGGCGCTACGCGACACAACGTCGGCAATACGCGCAAACACATAACCAAGAGCCCGACGTAACTGCGGACTATTTCCACACACGTAGATTTAACCTAGGGCAGCTGGGTTGCTGTACAGGTGCAGCAATGTTGACACAATATTTGCGCCGATGTATTTTAATTAAAGGTCGTCGCAAATAATGCTCCACGAGGCCACGGGAAGCTCGTCGCTATCCACGTTGGCGCGAAAGTGCAGTCGGGTCGCAACGTTCTCTCCCGTTTATCACAGTGTGATTATATTGTCGTCACGCATCACAACTAAAGACATGATGATACGCATGAATTCGACAGCATGCCGTAAGAATCTCATAAAATATTACGCCAGTTACCTGGACAATGCAATAACAAAACGAATGTCAAGGTAGTTAAGTTACTTCAAGGAAGTGTCGAAATTGCGAAATTTGTAGCCAGGCAGCAGCGAAGAGATAACGTGCCCTAACATTGCAGATTAAAGAAAATTCTGTTAGAATTAAAACAAAAAAGACCGCGCACTCACATGCATGGTGCATCTGCTGGTGCTTGCAAAGTATAAGCAGTCTGCCTTAGTTATGAAGTACCTCGCTCTTAGTCCATTTTCAGGTCAGGAATTAAGTGTTGCGCTGTGCCTTCAAACAAATCGTATTATCTGCGCAGACGCGAACACCCCATGCATTCCGACGAAGTGCAACCATGCTTACGTGGTGAGCAGGGCATTGAGGTCGTACTGAGCGAAAAGTGTCGTCGACTCCGGCAGTACCAGCGTGAACGACTTGCCCATGCGCCCGAGCTGCCGCTGGCACATCTGCGCATGCGCGTACGAACACGCGCAGTCAGCCGTTCTGTCGCGCGCCCGTGCACAGAACACACCCATTGGACGAAGACGGCATGTGGCTTCATACAAAACCCTTTAACCCTTTAACAAATTTGTTGGGTCCCAAAAGTGTGTACTTTGCAATTGTATACGTTCATTATGTTAAATAAACTTTTAAACTTTCATATAAACTTTCAGAAACATATGCGCGATATCTCGGGTGGATGGTCACGTCACACGTGCCAGAAAGTTCGGTAACACTGTAAATAATGCCCTCTCAGCGATTCCGTCTTGCAGAGTCGAAACTTCGTTAATTAAATTTAATTATCGGGTTTTACGCGCCAGAACCACTTTCTGATTATGAGGCACGCCGTAGTGGAGGACTCCGGAAATTTCGCCCACCTGGGGTTCTTTAACGCGCACCTAAATCTAAGTACAGGGGTGTTTTCGCATTTCGCCCCCATCGAAATGCGGCCGCCGCGGCCGCGATTCCATCCCGCGACCTCGTGCTCAGCAGCCTAACACCATAGCCACTGAGCAACCACGGCGAGTAAACTTTGTTAAGACAAACGCCAAGAGTATCATTATCACCATCGCGATAATTTCCACTTCAACACAGAAGGACTATCCCTGAGATTTTTAATTACTCCAGTAATCGCTGTGGTTGCTTAGTGGCCATGGTGCTGGGCTGCTAAGCACGAGGTCGCGGAATCGAATCCCGGCCACAGCGCGGCCGTATTTCGATGGGGGCGAAATGCGAAAACACCCCAGTACTTAGATGTAGGTGCACATTAAAGAACCCCAGGTAGTCTAAATTTCCGGAGTCCCCACTACGGCGTGCCTCATAATCAGATCGTGATTTTGACACGTAAAACCCGGTAATTTTAATTACTTCAGTCCTGCATGGGCTGAATTGATCGTATATATGCCTGCGGCTTATATGGATGGATGGATGCTATCAGCGTTCCCTTGGAAACAGGGTTCCGCCACCAAGTTCTCGTTCTTATTTTTCCTAATGTCCTACCCACCCATATTTCTTTTAAAAGACACACAAACAATTCCAAGCATCAAACTCCCTGAACTACTATCGGGAACTTTGTTTTTGTACGCCTCTGTTGTTCGCGGTCTCCCTTCTTTTCTGCTACCAAACATCCTGTCGCCTCTCAGCGGACATGTTTATTTTCACCTTGCTGTCTCTGAACCCAAGGACTTCAAGGAGGCCAGCGGAGTCTAAACCGGCAGCTGGGTACATATCTTCGAAGTCTAATAAATCATGTTCCATCGTAATTCCCTAGCTTTACTTCACCAATGATCACCGGACACTATATGGCCCTCTGGCGCGCCTTCGATGGCGTTTCCTTTACCATGAAACCGATTTTTTTGCACTCTTAGGCGACCCGTTCTATCTATTCTATACGCATTACATCACCTACCCGATACCATGCGCTTATTCTTACCAGCCACAACTGCCACATTATCGAACTGTCTTTGCTCTGTCACCGTCAAAAAAAAGAAAGCTGAATTCCCGCTAAGCTAGGTCGCATTTTGCCTCGAGTATGTGTGCAGTAGTTTTTAGCTGCCTACAGGATGACCCATTAATTTAGAACTGCCATGCCTTAACGGAGCGAAAAGTTACGTTTTTCGCGGAACACCCGTGTCACGTAAACTTTCGTGGTCGACTGTAAGTTTCAAGGATATGTCGGCGAGCTGCAAACGACGCTTGCTGACTTCCCGTGGAACAAAACCTGCGCAAGGCCTTCTTTTGTGAATTCTGTTTGCCTTGCTGTGACAGCGCCCTTTCAGCTGTTCGTCTTCCTTCCACTCAGCTACAACAGTGGCGCATTTATGAGGAGGCGGTGACACGAAGTAGGGTGCCTCGATCCCAGCGCCACCGTTCGAAGAGACGGGGTACCGAGGCACCCTATAGCACAAGGGCGACGTCTGCACCAGCGAAAGTGAAGGAGCCGCGTCTTACATTCGATCTACAATCCCTCCGTTGTCAATCAATCAATCAATCAATCAATCAATCAATCAATCAATCAATCAATCAATCAATCAATCAATCAATCAATCAATCAATCAATCAATCAATCAATCAATCGATCAATTTCCTCTCATTTCAACAAACAGACCAAGGATCGGCGGTTAAAAGCTGCCGCAGTCCCCATTACGTGAGCAGTGAATAGACAGCAGCACGATAAGACACGAGAACGCAAATGATCGCCTCAAAACATAGGGCCCAAATAAACTATAGCATAATAGAGAGTTTAGAAATAGCGTTCCATGCGGCTCTGCGCCCTTACAAACTCCGAAACTCAAACTCCTTTGTACTTCTTTTGAGCTCTTTTGCGCTCTTGACCGACAGCGTCCCCTGCTTCTGAAACTTCCTAATAACAGTGTTTAAGAAATCCCACGTAATCACGCTATGCTGTTGCGTTTAGACAACAAGAAGTCTACATTCATCTGAAACGGCAATGTACCTGAAGAGGCAAAATTGCGATATTTGACCAAGTTGGTTTTTACAAAATCAGCTTAGAGTAGAAGAAACATACAAATGCAACGCGCACGTTGAAATCCGCGTAAAGCGAAGCTTCAGTCAAGCGATTAATTAAATGTTGTACAAGTAACGCCGATGCGTTCAATATTGATTACTTTCACCCTATTTAACGAATAATCTTATGGGATGTTTATGCTTATTCACCACACAATTATATTGTCATGCAATTTTTTTTTTGCGTATGCGCACTGCATTGTTCACAACCTAAACCCAAATTCAAACTCCAAATCAGGAATATGCAAAGTATGCTGCAATGTGACGAGGACGAAGGCGATGTATGGTGCTCGTTGTGGGACGAATGGTGGTGACAGGTGTATGCGCAAAAAATTACGACAAGCATCAAGCAATATTGAGAGATTCTGCACCTCTTGTGTCGTGTGTGGCGGGACAAAGTCATTCTGGATGATTGGGCCAAGAACGGTCCCACCCTCAGTGGCAAATTCCGAATGGCTCAATAAAGGAAAATAAAGTGAATCAAAGAAGCCGATAAACATCATCCACCCTTCCATGGACGGACCGGCGTGCTTTAAGAGATGCCCGTGAGCCTGCATTATATGTTCAGGTCTCTCACGCGGGAAGTTATTTTTCGCGTTACGCAGAGCAGAACTCCGCATACTTGGTCAGCATGAAAGGGTTGCATAAGCCAGTTCGCTGGTACTTTCATTCACCTTTGTATGTATATTCACAAATATATCTGCCGAGAATATATACAGCACCTATATATCCAACACCTATATATATATACAGCACCTATAGCAGCAAGATAGCCACGCCAGACCCATACCCGGGAAAGTATGCAAAGGCAGCTTAGCTTTGAAAGACACTTTCTCTCGCTCCCTCTCTTTTGGAACGTTGCCAGCCTTAAAAAGGGCTCGCAAATGCACACAGCACACGGGTACCTCGGCGAGGCGCGTGATGAGTTCGGTGGCAACGCCGCTGACGGCGCTGCCAAGCTCGACGACCAAACCGTCCAGGTGGTGCACGACCAGCCAGCGGGCGGTGCGCATGGCGAACACCTCGGTGGTGCCCTGCGGGGAGCGCAGGAGCGATCGCAGCGCCTCCTTGGTGACAGCGGCGGACCGGGGAGGCGCGGAACCCGCTTGTGACGTAGGAGTGGGCGAGGGCGACGGCGGAGAGCCTGCGCCTGCCGCCGCGGTGACGGAAGATGCCGAGCCTGCGAGAGGCGGGGTTGAGAGACGGGAGCGCGTGGTGAACAGGCGCCATTTAAAGGCCAACTGCAGAGACATTTGCCCTTTGGCTAAGTTGTACATATGCGAGTGGTGCCTATATACCATGTGTCACACGCAACTTGTGCAACTTGCGCAACTAGCTTCGGCTAGTATCCAGTCGCGCTGCACTTTTTTCGTATTTCATGGGCTTTCGTTCGGGCTTGGAAAAAAGAAACCGTTATGTAGCACGTACTGAGCAACAGAAAGCTGGATCAGGATTTTTTTACACATTGTATACAATTTTCTCACTGGCACTTTCGCTCAGATTATAATGTTTGAGCAGTTGAATAATTAATAATACTTAATTATGTAATTAGGAGAAATGCAAAAGAAATATTCTGACTTTCTCCAAGCGACGCAAACAGCATTACACTGTTCAGCAGCGTGGCCTTTGCGTATTTTTAAATTTTGGCGGAAGTTACGTGGGGCACCCAGATTTCAATCAATCAATCAATCAATCAATCAATCAATCAATCAATCAATCAATCAATCAATCAATCAATCTTTATTTCGCACATATACAATGTTGTAGGTATGTCCACGAGGTGTGGCAAAAGGAAACACGTATGTTTCCTGACAAGGCCTTCGCCTCAGGAGTACACATCAGACAGCATTTGCACTATATCAAATACAGTGTGGAATCATATAATACAAAACAAGTAGAAAAAAACAGATATAATACATAGGGAACAGAAGCAAATGTAAACTTGACATAGATTATAATGAACTGAACACACAAAGAGTAACAAGTCATACAATGTAGTGCAATATGATTGCGTCACTATATAAATATGAATATATAGGGATGAACGCACTACATATAAGCACTACATACAACGATGAATTTCATTACCTATAACACACAGGTCAAGCACCAAATAAAATCATATAAAATCGGGTACTTTTAACAATAGCAGTTTTATTTTCTATTTGTAATGCGAAATAGTTTTACTGTTGAGAGCTTGATCAATTACAGAAGGATATCTGTTGCAAAGGGATATTATTTGATTATGTATTGTTTGGGTACAATAGTTGGTCCGGGGTCCAGCTCCAACTAAGATATTCGTACGTAAATTATATACTAGCTCCATCCCGCTTTAAATATTTTTCGAGGCAAAGTATGTAGTTATTCTTGATTTGACAATAAGCGAAAATTCCTAGGAGGAAACTGTAAAGCTCGGCGTGAGGTAATATTTTTAGAATTTGAAATATGCAGCTGTCTGGTACAGGTATTAATTATGGGGTTTTACGTGCCAAAACCACTTTCTGATTATGAGGCACGCCGTAGTGGAGGACTCCGGAAATTTCGACCACCTGGAGTTCTTTAACGTGCACCTAAATCTAAGCACACGGGTGTTTTCGCATTTCGCCCCCATCGAAATGCGGCCGCCGTGGCCGGGATTCGATCCCGCGACCTTGTGCTCAGCAGCGGTACAGATATTGAAGATTGTACTAAACGCAAAGCTCTCTCTCTCTCTTTTTTTTTTGGAGTGCGAAGAGCCGGTGCGAGTCAGTCTTGTCGCCTAATCTCCAAACTAAATGACAGTACCCAGATGTGAATGTGAACCCCAGATGTGAATGAATTAGTGAAAAATATAATTGTTTCTTCAAACGCATCGGTATAAGATGTTTCAGCCGGTACATCAAGCTTATGGACCTAGATACCTTCAAACGTACATGGTTGACATGATCGGACCAGCTTAAATCTGCTTTGAAGCAAACACCAAGGAATCGTCAGCCATTTGTTAACATGATTTCAGAATCGTTGATGCGGAATTTGAGATTATGGTGTATGGGTTTATTTTTCGGAGCGAATATATTTTGTTTTGTTCACATTAAGTACTATTTCGTTATTATTCAACCATACATATGATTCGCTAAGCCAGGCATTAGCTTGTGATACCAGCAAGGCAAGATCAGCTCCGGAAAAGAAAACATTTGTATCGTCTGCATAAATAGCGATATCTGGGGTTAAAGGTATATTTACAACATCATTTATGTAGATAATAAAGAGCAAAGGACCAAGAATTGATCCCTGAGGAACACCATATTTTATACTGCCTGTCTCAGACCGAGTTTCGTGAAGTTGTGTGTACTGTTTTCTTCCACTCAAGTAATTTTCTATGTTTTTCAAACAGTCCACGAAATCGGTATATTTCTAGTTGTTTTAGTAGTATTTAATGTTTAATGGAATGGAGTAGTTTCATGTTTAATTTGCGCAAACGCTTTGCGGAAATCAATAAAAATACGAATAGTACGCAGCTTCTTTTCAAAGTTTGAAAGTATGTTATCCCTACTATCTAATAGAGCTATAGAAGGAATCGTATTCATGCTTCAGGGCTAATAATTGGCTCGTTTTCTTGCTAAAGACATTTAATTAGTGTCTAAACAGACGATATCTGCAGGTTGTGGCTAGCGGATACGTCGCAAACTCAGAACGTGGTCTCCGAGATCTTCTGCAAACCGCGAGCTCCGATAAATCTCTCAAGTCTGGCTGAGCTGCTTTGCTGCTTGTCAACTTTCGGCGGTTTGCCAGCATGAACCATAACTTATCTATTTTAGTTACCCACTCGCCCAGCTTGCTGTGTTATTACTTATCTACGTGTTTCTTTGTAGTACTGGTTTTAGTGCAAAATCTGAATACCCTGGCACATTGCATTAGGGAGAACGTCGTCAATATTCAGAAGAAGTTGTTATTTTCGTTGGGAACAACCAGCTTTTATTTTCCAATTAGCCTAGCTAGCATTACAATAAGAAAGCCAAATCACTTAATCTGTAAGCGTACATCACCCGACAAGGCTATACTTCAGGCGAAGGAGGGGTAAACATTGGCTTCACTGTTTCCGGTAAGAAGTTACGGGAGCTTCCACTCCAGGAGTTTTTCTTTAACCTCCTTGGTCATATACGGCGGCAGAGTTCTCTTGTTTGGTTGTGTTCCAATACTCGCTGTAGACGTCAAAGCAGACAGCTTCGCGAAGACAGCATCGAAGTAAAAAACGACGCAGGCTACTTTCCTGTCCAAACAAGATAGCGGCTGAGCATTTGGAAAGCAGACAGGAGGGATGTCTGCGCACAAGAAAACGTGGACACGCTATCTTACGCTCTTATCTTATACCACATCGTGTCTTTCGTCGGTTCGCAGACGCAAAGATTTAAAATACATAAATACTGTGCGCTTTTCGCAACTTTTTCTTATCGCCGCGAGTTCGCGTCACGTCGCAGAAGCATCTTGCAGACGTCTTCCAGACGGCTAGAAACGCGTTCTATTACATGGCCTCGAAGCTGACTCGGCTGTCTCCCTAGCTGTCTACGTAGACTGTCTCCGATGCTTGCCACAACTGGAACACACCCTTTGTCGGGTCATAACCGTCTATTATTTTATATCGTTTCGAGACGCATCCACTCGCACTTCAAACTTGGAAAGATTTGCACGGAGCCTTCTCTGTATCTGCGCTATCTTAAACTGTGCTTTAAACTCGGTACAAAATTTTGTCGTTTTAGTTAGCCTCGCTGTCGTGAGGCGGTCATTACGTCGAAAGAGACTCGCGTATAAATTCACGCTCCCGTTTTCATTTCCTCCATCATGCACTGTAAAATAATATGCACCCTTAAACGTGGTTAAGTGTGCACATCTGCCTATAACTCACACCCCTAGACCCTTTTTGGGTGTGATGATGTGTCACAAACCGATTTACACCTTTATTTAAGGGGTGTAAATTATATTGCAGTGTACGCCTGCTATGGGCTCAGCGCAGAGTGAAGGCCTTCTCCCTGCATTCTCTAGTGACTCCTGCACTGCGTCAGCCGACTCCCCGAATTTCCCCACTTTGGCCACTCCAAACAGTAATCACCTGTCGTCACCAACTTCGTTTCCTTTACGTTGGCTCTTGTGCTACTATTGCAGGGTACTAGTTACCACTTGTTCATCAGATACCGTGCGGGTGAACGTGTAACGGTGAGCAACGCTATTCTTCTGAACATTACTTCGGTTTTTCGAGAATTAACCTGTCTAACGGAGTGTACTCGTCAGCAGCATGAAATAAGTCTGCCGCACACACACGCGACGGCTCAGCGATATGGTATACGAGAGCGATAAAGCGTTTTTTTTTCTCGACTCCCTCGACAAAGAACTCTGCCGTCTCCGCGACAGTCGTCTTGCTGATTGCTTTAGGCGCCGCCAGCCCGGTTCGCTCGGTATCTAGAAATATACGGAACGCGCACTTCTCGCTAGTTGTAGGGCCGAGTCAAAAAGCGATACCGAAAAGAAAAATTCGCCGCCAAATGACACTGTTGTGCGAAAGGTGGACGCGAATAATGCGCTGTCATATGAGAGGGCTGCACATGTCCCCTTGAGCGTAACAGTTGCGGCGGAAGCTGTTCGAGCGAAGAGAGAGAGAGAGCAAATGATGAAGGAAAGGTGGGGAGGTTAACCAGGACTGAGCCCGGTTGGCTACCCTACACAGGGGAAAGGGAAAAACGGAGGGAAAGATTAAAAGAAGAAGAGGAAGTCTACTGGGTATATCGTGCGGTCACTCAGTCCGGATCACAGACGCTGACTCAATCCAGTCGATTTCAAATCTCGCAGCAGAGCTTTTGTGGCCTTTTGTAGCTGCGATATACGAGGCCATGGGCCCAAGATCTTCTTCATGGTGAATGGTGTTCTATCTAGCTGATTGAGAGCTGTGCAGAGGTCATGTCTTTCGTTTTGAAAAGATGGGCAGTATCACAGTGGATGTTCTATAGTTTCCTCGGCACCGCAGACACTACAGTCGGCGCTATCAGTCATTCCAATCAAAAACGCATCTTTCCGCGCGGCGTCCGATGTGTTTACATGGTATGGTTGGTGGCGGTAATGGCTCGACTGCGGTGACGTCATGTCGCGGTGACGACCGTGGCGACTTCTCGTGGCGTTATGGTTGACGTCGCGAGACCCCGGCGGAGTAATGGGTACGGCACGCGTGCACTCGGTTGGCACGACGCAACCGGCAATGAGTCGGCCGCCAGCGGCAGCGCGGTTAAGAAAGATTTGCTCGACAGCGATTTCTCACAGTGCGTGCGACCTCCACGATTTCTTTTTTTTTATTTTCCCGTCTCCAACTATTCAAAGCGCGGATATAGATAGTTTTCGTACGACGTCACGGACTTAGCTCTCACTGTTCTAGTACCCAAACATGGCGGTCACGATGACGTCAATGCATTGTATTATCACGCCCACGTTGTTTTGCTTATTCGCGGTGTCTGTTTGCACCGGTTTATCGCTGTTATCGCTTTGTCGTTCGACATAAGATGGGATCATCGTGATGTCATGCTGTCACGTTTCTTGATTGCACCCCTTCGCGGCGTGCTAGTGCCTAAAGATGGCGGCCGCGACGACGTCTGTGCAAACCACGGAGGAAGGAAACTAAGGAGAGGCCCTACCCCCTCCGCGCGCTAGGAGAAAAGTGTGGCGGAAATGACGTATAGGTTCTCATTTTTTTTGCTGCTTTCTTATTTTTTTGTTGCATGGCCACGCCTTTTGGGCCACAATGGCGGCGTTGTTCTTTTTTTGAGCGCTCACACGTGTTGCTCTGGTAGGTTTCGTGCCGTGGCAAAGGCGCTGTGTGGGCGGGTTTGCGTTAGTCACCGTGTCTTGTTGCGCTGTGTTACCTGCACCGTGCTCTGCCGGACGTTGCGCGAGCGCGCGCGCTCCGCGCGCGAAACCACGCGCAGCGCGGCGTGGTTTCGCGAAAGATGTAAACAAGAGAGGAGGGTGGCCCAAAAGGCGGAGCATCGCCATGAGCAACGCCAAATTCCGGCTTCACTTTTGCTTCACAAACAGTGACGTCAGGGCCTCTCCTTAGTTTCCTTCCTCCGTGGTGCAAACTATCTATAGCATCAACCGGCGCACCGGACACTGGCTGCTGGTCGCTGGCCACGTGAATGTAGACTTCGAGCAGAGGGTCGACGTCCCGCCGGGCCGCCAGTCTCCGGAGGTCGTCCTCGCTGGCTGCGAAAGTCGGAAATTGTTTCGGGTGCAAGAAAACGAACTCGCAAGCTTTCCGTGTCGGTAAACGTATGCAGAAACAATAAGAAAGGTTGACTTTTTGACATTCAAAATTAGTCTGGCGCCTGATACTATATAATGTACGACCAAGTTGTAGAAGTCAGCGTGCGCGGGCGCAGATTTTTTCTTTCCCGAGAATTTCATCGTGGCTTTATGAGAATATCTCGTTCATTTAGCCCACATCACCAGTTCGAACATTCATTAGTAAGACAATCAGTACTCCATCGATCACATAAGCGCATACGTGAATGCAACTGTCTCATTTATCTAAAATACTAGCTGCAAGTGCCGTTTCCTTTACGAAGGTTAACTCTCTCGTTAAGTGCGCACAGGACATAAGATTGCGTCTCTAAGTACGCCATCGTGGTTAATGGTTTTTTCCTTTTGATGCGCGAATTATGTTCATAGCGCGTGATTGAATAGTTGGATACAATTCACTAGCATGCCTGCTAGCAAGAACTCGTCAATGACAAGCCGTATTCGCTAAGATATGTGCGTACGTATTAGTATTGGCTGATCCTTGCACTTACGAGTCACTAGACCATGCTAGCACCTTTGTTAATACTGGCCCTGATAATGAGCATATTCAAGCGTTTCGTTCTTTTCTGTGTATAATTTTTTTTAGTGTGACGTAAGGGCGCATCCGTTACTTCTCGATCGGTAGGGGCCTGGTGCGGTCAAAAAAGAAAACTGAAATCTTTCATACGCTGACTTTGCTTCAAGCATGCCTGATTCAAAGCCCTCGCAGCTCTATGTGACTTTTTTAGCAGTAATCAAATGGCACAAGTTGTTAATTTATTAGGGACTTTTAGCCTGTCTGCTATTCCGGCAAACGGGGTCGTTTGGGCGGATTGTCGGATGGGTGGAGGCGTGAGCGGCAGGAGCGGTGCAGCCGCCTGGTGGCGTAGAGCTCAACCCGACAAAAACAGTGCTAAAATTTCAGTAACCTACTATATTCTGCTTCGCTGCTGGTGCAAATTTACGGCAGTGGCCTAATTGTGAACGCGATTACGCTGCTGTCGAAAATTTACGCCAGCAGCTAAGCAGAATATACTAATTGGCTCCGTGTTTGTGTGGTTCACCTTTGCACCATCAGCTGGCGCCACCAATCTGGCCGCTCACGTTTACGCCCCCGCTCATGCGGCAAACCACCCGCGCTTGCCGGAATATCAAACACACTGAAATTATCTATTAACAGCTTCCGAAGTGCCGCAGGACAAAAGCGCACAAGAAGAGCGCCAGCCTTTCGCCGTACCAGTGGTACCTCTTCAGGGCAGGTCCGTTGACGTCACTGGATTCTCATGAGGTCGCGGCCGCCACGTTGTTGTCATATCCACGGCTTCGAAAGTACCATGAGATAACAGGGTTGAGAAAATCGTCGCCTTTACAACTCTATGCAACACGTCATGGTAGTCACTATGACGTCATGTATTATGCATGGCGTCCTCGAGGACGCCATCGGATAAGCCGCACCTTATCGGATTTGTCTTGCTCTCCTAAAATAATCGTCCGCAATATTGCGTGTAGTTTTGTTAACGCTGCGTTCTCTGTCCCGAACGGCACGCGCATATCAGCGTGACAGAGTTCCTGATAGCGGAGGCAAAATGCTGTAGATAAAGCAAGTGTATGTACGCAATATTTGTGACCATTATCGCTGGAGAACAAGATAGGCCCAAAAGGGTGCACATTTTTTACGTGTGCTTTATGGGCACCAGAGCGAAAAACATATGTGCGTTATCTCGAGCCGTTCATCTCCAAAGGCGCTGTGAAAGCCGCGAAACGCACAGTTCCCTACAAAAATTACTATAGAGGAAACTCTGGCGCTGTGATCCTACAGCCACCACGGGAATGATGGTATAGTACACGGATTTGTCTTATCTTCGTGCGAGTGGCTTTACACGTTCTTGTGGCTTTGATTATTACGCTCTGCCTTCACTGCCCTGAATTTCGAAGCAATCTATCGTTTTGTTTAATATTTAAGGCAATAAGACAATGTGAACACGCGCAATCGCTGATAATTGCAGTGGTTTGATCAGCTTGCCCATGCGTACGGGGCGTAATGGTTTCAATAGCGGGCTTCTGTGCCAGAAGTACACTGAGCTCAAATCCTGCCAACGCACAAATGATTAATGCTTATTTAATTGTTCTGATAACGCAGTACCCCTTAAAATTATCAGCTTGCGACGACGTCACGAAGTCGTTTGTTCCCAGAAGGACCAAGTTTTCAGGCCAATCGATGGTCTAACCGTCATTCCCGTGCTTGCTGAACCATAAATAATTGTATGAAACTCCTTGGCCTGAGCCTCCCGGCTTGCCACTCCCGTAACACTATAGAGTCACAGTTACCTCTTGTAATTGTACAAAACTGTATGACGAAAAAATAGCCTCCATGACGTCACGCCGCTACTCAACATACATTCTTGAAGAAGCTTGCACTCTCTGGTGCTTATCTTTATCCCACGACAATAATCACCTGCCTTGCTCGCGTTTCCGTTCTCGAAAACTCAGCGCTCGCTACTTTTCTGTCGAGAACGCTGTGTCGCACCGATAAAGCGAATGCTGTTCGGGACCCGGAAGAACCGGGCGCTCAGCGTTAAAGAAACTGAAAATCCGGACAAGACAGATGACGGTTATCGTTGCGGGACAAGGATAAGTCCCAAAGGGCGCAAACTTTCTTAGGTGTGCTGCTCGAATCATTCGCGCTGCGAACTCACAGGGTTGTGCGACGTCGATGCTGGCCTCGGCGTCCCTCCAGACGACCCGGACCCCCTGGTAGACGAGCGCCGAACACAGACCCCTGGGGGCGGCGCTCGACCGCGTCCTGGCGGTGGCCTGGCGCCCCCCGGTGGACGAAGCCGAAGCTAGCGGCGGGTCCAGTCGCCGCAGGAAGCACCAGAGCCGGGGTCTCGGTCCGTTGACGCCGTCGTCGGCCACGTCGTCTCGGTCGTCGCTGTACTCGGGAACGCCTGACAGGAGGGCGACGGCTTGGCCTTCGCCACGGGGGAGCACACGTCGCCGCCACACATTCGCGGCACAAAGGGCACGTGCTAACTATAG